>NC_056734.1:971744507-971937007 GCF_019279795.1 Protopterus annectens | reverse complement strand
GGATACAAGTATCATCATGTGAAGCCATGCCTATTTGAGGCTATTCGACTTCACAGAAAGCTTCAAGGCATCCTTTATCAATATCTCCTATGACAGTACCACACTGTTTGGACCTAAGGTAAAAGAAACTTTTAGCGGGACTGAGCAGGATGGCAAGACCTTGTCTGCTGTTGGAATCTGATTTTCTACTCCTCAAAAATCCTTTTTCCCGGGAATCAAAGGGGAGGTAGAAAAATGTGGTTCAAGAAAGCCCAAGGTTTTCACCAGGACATTGCTGGCCGGGGGATAGACCTTCCCAAGACAGAGGCAGTTTGAATGGACACAGCCTAAGAGGAAGAAGCAGACTGCAATACCAAGATTTCTGGGAACCATTCAATGAGAAGCCTTATCAGCATCGCTGAATGGTTGCTCGACTGCTGCACTCTGGAGGTAGTCAGGAGATGCTTAACCTTGCACCCTCTAGCCTAGCAAACCATAACTTCCAAGTCGTGGGTGTTAAGCATATTCACCAGAGGCTGTACCCTACATTTTTTTCTTCTCCAAAGAAAAGATTGAAGATTCTTGATATGCCACTTGAGCAGTTAGAACCTGCAGCAACAGAAGTGTTAAGTCTGCTAAACAGAAGAGTCATCCAGTCAGTCACTCTAGACCAGTTAAGATCTGGAGTCTTTCCAGGTTCTTTTTATTTTCATAAAAGACAGGGGATGTCAGACCAATATTGGGTCTCAGCAACCTAAATCAGTATGTCGAACAGAAAAAGTTACTGATGGTCATGGTACAGTCCGTTCTACTTCTAGTGTAGAAGGATGACTGGATGAGCTGTATTGAACCCCAGGATGCCTAGTATCATGTCAAGATCCAGAGCCAGTCCAGGAGATTTCTCCATTTTCAGCTGAGAACCCATCACTACAAATTCAGGGCACTGATATTCGGTCTCATCGCAGTCTCCCAGGTGATCACTAAGATTATAGCAGCAGTAGCAGCTCATCTCCAGCTGAAAGGGCTCCAGGTCTTCCTGCTTTCCTGTATTTAGATGACCGTCTCCTAACAGCTACCTCCAAAGATCTCCTATTACAACATCAAACATTTCTACTCACTCTTGCAAACAGAATGGGAACAGCAGTCAAACTACCTCCTGTGCAGGACATAGAATTTATAGGGTGCCAGATAGGCACAGTCCAACAGTGAGTTTAGTCATTAAGGTTTGTAGCTTATTAGGTAATGCAACACCCACACCCACAGGCAACACTCTTGCTCTTACTTTTAGGGCTGATGGCTTCTGCTGTTACACTGGTCCTAACATACCACAAGAGTACTTCAGTGGACCCCGGTAGTACAATGGTCACAGAAAGTTCATCCCCTTTACACCAGAATACAACTTACTCAAATATGCGGGGATCATTTAAGTTGGTGGATCATGTCTCCATCAGTAGCTCACAGCAGACCCTTTTGCCCACCTGCTCCAAGAGCCACAGTCACCACGGATGTATCCCTTCTAGGGTGGGGAGATGAGAGCACTTTGAAAGGAAGACCGGTCAATGGGCATGGTCATCAATAGAGGTCAAACTTCACATCAGTGTCTTGGAGATGAGCAGTCCTCCTAGCGTTGCAGGCTTTTCAGGACCTTCTACCCAAGGGTATGGTTTCCATTCACACAGACAATATGTCATTGGTCTGGTACATCAACAAACAATGTGGAACATGTTCATACTCTCTTTGCCATGAGGCCATGTGATTCTGGCAATGGGCAATGTCTTCAAACCGCTTTCTAGTGGCAATGCAAATTCCTAGGACATCCAGTATATTAGCAGACAGGTTGAGCAGGACTGTCCTGTTACCTCATGAGTTGTCTCTCAAACAAACAGTGGCAATGCAGATTTTCAGCTGCTAGGGCCAACTTTGCTGCATCTTCTTTGCTTCCTACCTCAGTATCAAACATCGCAGTTACTTTGACCTCATCTTTTCACAGGGATAGTCTGGACTCTGGTCCACAATTGGCCACCAGGTCTCTGTTACGTTTTTCCACCAATTCCTTTTCTCTTTAAGTTCATTCAGAAAACCATGAAGTACAAGACCACAGTAATCCTCATTGTCCCCTTTTAGCCTTGGCAGGTAAGGTTCCCCTTTTTTTATCTCACCTAATACACTCACAGTGGGTACTGGACACAATTCCAGATGTGCTCAGTCACCCATCCGGGACACCCTCTACTAGATCTTCAGTCCCTAAAACTAACCACATTGTTTCTGCAAGTTTGACAGTAGACAGAGATGCCAGGCTTTCTTCCCCTAGAGTCCACATAATTTCTTCTTTTCAGAAGGAATCAACCAAAAAGCAACAGCAAATGGAAAAGGTTTTCCATTTGGGTGACATCAAGGGGCTTAGACCCTTTCTAAGCCCTTCTACCAGCGATAATGGATTTTATTTCTGAACTTTTTATGCATACTGTAAAATTCTGTATGGCTTCCATCTTAAATTTTCACATAGAACATAATGATTCATTTGTTATATCACTTAAGGTAATCATAACTTTTTTTAAGGAACATTCTTATTGAGACCACATGTTCTAGTTCCAGTTCCACCCTGGGATACTACACTCTTGCTACAATTGTTGGCCCCAAAACCCTTTGAACCTGCAGCATTAGCAGATTTGAAATTTCTCTATTGAAAGACTTTTTCTGATTGCCATTGCATCAGCAAGACAAGTTTTGGAACTGCAAGCATTTTCATGTAAGCCATCTTTCCTTATTTTCCAAAAGAATAGGGTTTCATTAAGAACAAATCCCTCCTTCCTTCCAAAGGTGGCATTAGAAACAGACTTAAATCAGTGGATTGATTTGCCTGTATTCTTTCCTAATTTTGCTAACAAGGGAGAACACACACTCCATGCCTTAGATGTCCATAGGCAACTCAGCTTTTGTTTACATTGTACAAAAAACTTTAGAAAATCATACCAGCTGTGTCTCCTTTTTCAGGAGAAAACTAGGACAACATGTATCAAACGTCACACTTTCTATGTGGCTGGCAGTTGCATTTCCATTGTTTGTAAGACAAGAGGGCTGTCTTTACAGTCTAAACCTAAGGCTAACTCTACCAGACTGATGGCAAATTCGACAACATTTGCAAAAAGAGAACCTATGAGTGACATTTGTGCAACAGCAACTTGGTCAAGAGCTCACACTTTTGTATCTCATTGCAAATTGGATGTGCAGACTACAGCTTGCCCATCCTCTGGCCATGCCATCCTCAGAAATGTACTTTCTTGAGGCCACCTAGGCCCTTTTTGGGCAACTTGGGAATCTGTCCTACATGGTGAGTCAGACAAAAGTAGACAATGTCAGATACTAAAGTTATGTACGTACCATAACAATAGGTCTGTGTTGTCCTATTTCTGTCCAGTTCAGCATCCCTCCCTCCAAATGTGTCATGTTTACATCTTCTGGGGATCAATCAAACCTTGACAGCACCCTGCCTGTCTCCTGTTCCAGTTTTCATTGCATAGGTGACAATGCTGTGAACTCCCGCTTTTTATTTATTCTTGCAGTTATTAGAGACTTTTTGGAATCGGTCAGCAAACTCAATCTGAGGTAAATCATTTATGAGGAAGGAATTGTGGATGGGGGAGGAGTCAGAGCTGTTGGATCCAGTACTCTGATATAAGGTGCTGAGGTTGGATTCAACCGGATCTGATAACCCAAAAATTGAACCAGATTAAAATAGGACAGTACAAATCTGTTTTCATGGTAAGTCTTTTACCATTTGTTTGTTTTTACAGCAGTGCCAGGCCTCAACCATTCAAGAGTTGTGTATTGATTTACTGCATAAATTATTCAACAGGGTTTTATCCATACAGTACTGTTTCTACTCATCTTAACAGTAAAAGACTTGCACTACTACAAAGTTAGGGTCCTCTAAATTTAGCATATTGGATTCAGGATTTCCAGTAACTTGCAACAAGGATTTCTTAGGATTTTGTTCAAAAATGAGAGCTACAGAGAAAATGTTCATGATAGTGACAGTTCAGATGCCTAAGACAGCGAAACTCCAAAACATAAACTCTCAGTAGTTCACCCATTTTTACTTGTTCCTTTTTCCAAAAATAATTCTTTATATTTGAAATCCATTCACAATTACACTTTGTGCAATCCTTTTGCAAGGTGAACTTTATTTTACACCAGTGTTTCACTGTTTGTCATTACTGTTGTAGATATTTTCTTCCTGCTCTTCCCCCTTTGATGGGTAGTAACTCCTCACCTCCTTTCCTTTATTTTTCCCACCCCTCTTTTTTTTCTTTAGACTTACAACATATACAACTCTTCTGTCCAGTCCCCCTTCTAGAACTTGCACATTATTTTCCAGTCTCTAACTGTTACACACTCCTCCTCTGTTGTCATTAGTCTTTCTTTTTGCTGCCCACCCCCTTCTTCATTTCTTATACCCTACATGTAAAATTCTAATAAGTACTGTACCTCTTTTACATATTATCCTCCTTCAGTTTCATGCTTGCCTATTCTGTCATGCATTTCCTTCTCCTTGATTCAGTTTTCCACCATTCCTTTTATAACTTCTTGGTATGAGAGGTCATCTGCACAAAACTCAGTATCAAGTCTTAAATCTTTAAATCATTACATCATTCACTTTAAATCATTTTCAACATCCCTGATGACATTTTAGGATGTTTTGCTGTTAAGCTTCCCTGGTCTGCTAGCCTCCTCTTTCTCCAGTCATTTCCTTATCTTTTTCTTTGTGGCTTCTCCACTTTACCCCTCATGTCTTTATAAATCATTTTGCTTTTATCTTTCCCATTTCCCCATGGGGGCTCTGTCTTCATTTTCTTTTCTTTTTGTTTTTCCTTGGGGTCTTGCCTCTTCAGTCTGGTGTTTATCCACCATTCATTTTGAGTTAATCCAGATTCTTGTTTTAATTCCTGTTGGGTTTTGAATACTGTCTCCTTGGTCCTTCTTTTGTTAACACCTGCTCTCCTCTTATTCCTGCTTCCTTTCATTTTTCTACTTGTTTCTTTCCTGTGAAAATATCCTATCCTTCCCCATTGTATGTGTTATTTTTTCCCTTGTCCCAAACTCATGTTGCCGTATCTTTTTAGTGTCCCTTCATTCACTTTTTTGTTTTCCCACCATTCTGTTCCCCCCATCATGACTTTTTGTCTCCCCCTTATTCTCTCTGTCCACCTAAGTAGGTTATATATGCTAAGGCCTGCCTGAGTATGTGTGCGAGCCCCCCCAGCCTTTTTTTCCAACTTAGTTTTATTTTATTTTCTTGAGACCCTTCTCCCTTTCCCTTGCTGTATCTACCCTTACCAGTTCTTTTGTAATTTTAGTAGTTTCATCTCCACTGGGTCCACTGACAGGTTTCTTAGTACACATGCCCTAAATGGGAGAATCATTCTAATGACTGATTCTACTTAACTGTGTGCATGTTTTATGTCTTCCCCTTTCCAGTATTCCCTCTATTTTCTCTCTGTCTCTCTCCCCTCCAAATTCTTGGATCTAGCACTTAATATGCATCTTACATATCATCCCAAATATTTGGGGTATTCCCTCTCCTCAGTGTGTCCCACTCCTCCATTTCCTTCTCCTGTGTTGACCACCACTGTCTTTGTTTTGGCTGCATCTAAGCCCAGACACCCTTTCAAACCATGCAAAAATTGGCATTGTTTCCTTTATGGCCACCTCAACATTTTCCGACATAAGCATGTAGATGACTGTGAAGTCATCTGCATACATGAGAAAGCCTGAGTGCACTCATCTTCTTTGTTGTGCTAACTTTTTCCGTACTTTAGCTGCCAGCTCTTTTGTGACTAACATGAAGAGCCTGGGAAGAGAGGGAGTCCTGTCTTGTCCCCCTCCCTACTTTCAGTGCCTTGGAAACTTCTCCTTTTACCATTAGCTATATATTTCTGGTTCATTGTAATTTGTCTTTCTCAGGCCTATACATTTTCCCCCATTTGTCTTTTTTCTAGTAGCTCTGAGAGAAATGCCCACCTTTTTGTAAGTCAAAGACCACCATCCCTGCCTGTGTGCCCCTTCCCTTTTCTTTTTCTCTGTCCATCAACTTTGTTAGGGTCCACCATTTCATTTCTGCCCTTCTTCCTTTCACAAAGCCATTCTGCCCTTCTTGTATTATTCTCAGCAACATCTCATCCAGTCTCCTTCCTAGCATTTTTACCATCATCTTGATGTCGGTGTTTAAGGAGATTGGTCTGGAATCTCCTACATCTGTCCTGTATTCCCCCTCCCTCCACACTTTAGGCATCATTACCACACTGACAGATTTGATTGTCTGGTATTTCCTTTTTCACTTATACTTTCATACTTCTCCTTCGTAACAGTCCGCATTACCCGTCTAGCCCACTTATAAACTCAACAGAGTATCCATCCGGGACCCTACCTTTCTTTCATTGCCACTTTGATCTCCGTCATGACTTTTGCGTTTACTTTCTCCCTCTGTATTCCGTCTACTTGATATACCCCTCCCCCAGGACTTCCTTTTCTTTCTCCTTTTGATATTATATTTTTGGGAAGTATTCTCAAAGGCTTCTCAAACTCTACTGTCCACTTGTAAGTATTTGCAAAATGCTGAATGACTTTGGAAATGTAAGGGACATATCAGGGAGTCAAAACTTGCCTTATTAATGCTTTTTTTTTTTAAATGAGAGGGCAAAAGATAGTTCCCAAACCAAGTGAACTGGAAATGAACATTGGGCAATTAAACTTCTGTCTGGATGCTGCCATAATGAGTTTGGGGAGAGGCTATATTATGTTACCTTTTTGGAATTATTAGCCTGACTTTGGAAAGACAACACATTTGGGTGATATTGTAGTTGAGGGCCTCACCAATTCGTTTTGTGCAGAAGTGGGCGTGTCGCAGATTGAGTGACAACCCGGTCTGCATATTTAATTTGCTTGTGCATACATGATATGAAAATATTAAATGTACACAAACGGTTAATACAGTATTGCCCAGGAAAGCTGTTCTTAGTAAAAGGTCCTGCCAATGATACTGAAGAATTGGCTGAGACACCTGCACCAAAAAAAAAAAAAGAGAGTCAGTTTGGACATTAATTGGGACAGTGAACCATCACATTCCGACTCTGACAAAGAGAACTATAACGCTGCACGGTAAAAAGCCTGACATGTGTTTTGACGGTTTTGTTTCTTTGCTTATTATTAGTATATATTATTAGTGCAATAAAACTTGTCAATTACAGATGTTAATAAACAGTTTACCGTTATATTTACTGTCATATTACAATGTCTAGTGCACTTTTTCTTCAGTTGTACATTCGGAGGGAATGCATATTCATGAATGACATATCAGGGGGTGGGTTTTGGACGGGGCTTGCTACTGCACATCTGGTGAGGCCCTCAACTACAATATCGCCCACTTTTGTAAAGAAACATGCATCAGTCACTTGTAATGGCTACAAAAAAGAAGCCTGAACAGGATAGGACAGTGCATTTAAAAGTTTATGGGCAAAGACCGCATTTTTTATAAGAGTCCCTGATAAAGTTATATAACTTTGCTTTTTTAAAGTGTCCCAACATTATGAACTACTATATATGCATAACATGAATTTGTAAAAAAAAATAGTAATTCTTTTATTTTTTGTTAATTTTCATAATTTAGTAATTCATTCATTTGTTCAGTCAGTACCACTTGATTTGTCGTGCAAGCGGAAAATGTTGCCATTAATGAGCATTTTTTTTTTTTTTTTTATTAAACAGTATCCATCAATAAATAAAAGTAACTGAATTTGGTAAAGTGACATTTTTTTTTTAAGTATGATTTAGTAGGAAGCACATTGTTAACAATGATAGGGCTCTTTTTTGTCTGCTGTAGGAATTAACAAAGCAGGGTTTAGAAAAGGTTATATAATCTGTAAAGAAAGGTTATTAAGTAATGGCATTTTATATTTAGAGATGCTGACAGATACTGCATTTTAACTTTTAACAACAATGCCTTTATGGAATTCAGAACGGCACAAAAGTCTCGTGCCCAAGAATTACTGCAGCTGACATTTTTACTGTGTGTGCCATTGCTGTAAGGCAGTGGGGGAGGGCTGCAGCGGCAGGATTAAAGTTGTACTAAAGTAAACAACAGGTCTAAAACCATTATTTGTAAACTGTACCAGTCAACCTAATGCTATTTTTATTTATTTTTTACAATAAAGTAGATTTTTTTAAATAGTCTTGTACTGTAAGAGCAGGAGGGTTTGAAAGCAAAGTGTATAGTTGAACAAAGGCTCAGATGGGGGCTCAGTGGTATTTTTTAATAACTCTAACAAGAGTTTTTACCATTTTTGCATAATTTGGAATCCATTGCAACTGCTTTAAAGTTGTAGGAAGTGACAGAGCTTGAATAGTAGTAATGTGTGAGGGCAAAATTTGTTAAGGCCCCTCTGAAATAAGATGCTGTAAATACTAGACTTGTGTTTTTTAATAGTTGCATGTTTCTATGATTTACCTTAAACCTTAATTTTGCTAACTTATTTAAAAGAAAAACTATTTTGTCAGCTAAAATCAAATTATTTACGCACATGTATGGTGGATTTACAAGGAAATTTAATATTGTTTAACTTCTTTTTTATTTAAAAAGAAAGCAGGACCCTTTTTGAGGTAACCTGATTCATGCTTTTTGTTGTCTTCTATAAGTCAAAGTGAATAAATACTGATAGTCTGGGTGGACAGGGATAGAAAATGAATTAGAGGAAATACTTCTTCTTCTTCTTCTTCTTTCGGCTTTTTCCCGGTTAGGGGTCGCCACAGCGGATCACCTTGTCCGCACATTGAATGGCAGTAGAGTTCTACGGTGTCGAGTTGCCAGCCCGGCACCCAACCTTCCACAGAAGGCACACTCACACGCACACCTAGGGCCAATTTAGAGTATCCAATCCACCTGCAGCATGTCTTTGGGATGTGGGAGGAAACCGGAGCACCCGGAGGAAACCCACGCGACCACAGGGAGGACATGCAGACTCCGCACAGAAGGCACCCCAGCCGAGGATCGAACCGGAGAACCTCTTGCTGTGAGGCGGCAATGCTAACCACTGCACCACCGTGGCCGCCCGAATTAGAGGAAATACTAATAACTGAAAAAGAGGTGGCTGTTGGAGGAGTAGAGTTCATTATAGTAGCTGGATTAGGCACTACTATAGCAATAACCCATGTCTAGGTGTGGGTAATGCTGGATTTACCCACAGTTGGCGTGGTTTGGTCACGAGGGCGAAGCCCAAGTGGCCAAACAAAGCCAACCATGGGTAAATCCAGCATTACCCACACCCAGAAGTGGGTTATTGCTATTATACAATGACATTATTTAAGAAAAAAATAATTACTTTTCTTAAATAATGGCATTGTATAATGCCTCCTTGCTGCCCTTCCGCAGCTGTCTGGTATTCTGCGGCAGTTCTGATGTACTGCGCATGCCTACGCAGTACATCAGAGCTGTGGGCAAAAGCAAGGGAGAAAGCAAGATCTCCGTTACTTTTTACTGTTTCGCTATGTTAAGTGGGTTTAACATAGCGAGACAACTTTAAAAAAAGCAACAGAGAATCTCCGTTGCTTATTTTAAAGCTGTCTCGCTATGTTAAACCCATTTAACATAGCGAGACAGTTTTGAAAAAAGCAACGGAGAAAGCAAGATCTCCGTTGCTTTGTACAAACTGTTTTGCTATGTTAAATAGGTTTAACATAGAGAGACAGTTTTAAAATAAGCAACGGGGATCTCCGTTGTTTATTTTAAAGCTGCCTCCCTATGTTAAACCCATTTAACATAGCGAGACAGGTTTAAAAAAAAAGCAACGGAGAAAGCAAGATCTCCGTTGCTTTATACACACTGTCTCGCTATGTTAAAGGAGTTTAACATAGCGAGACAGCTTTAAAAAAAAAAGCAACAGAGATCTCTGTTGCTTTTTTTAAACTTGTCTCGCTATGTTAAATTCCATTAACATAGCGAGACAGTGTTTTAAAAAAGACATACTAATGGAAAAAGTCCGGGCAACCGGACCTTTTTCCATTAGTATAAGTCGATTTACAACGTGCACGCTGACCAATCAGCGTGCACGTTTTGGAATATTAATGGGGGGGGGGTCATGGTATAATATTGCATTTACTGCTCTCAGATTTTGCACAAATTTATAGGTTTCCCTGCCCGATGTTTTTAACTGGCAAAATATGCATATTTAAGAAAGAAAAAACAGACTCTCGGAATGCCACAAACATTTTAATACATAAAACTTTCAGGTAAAAACCCTTATTCAGTGTGAAAACGCAGATAAAGCAAGCAGTCAATTAAATAACTAAAAAAGTCACACAACACAGCCCTATCAGATTACAGTATCAATTAAATGTTTAAAACGTTTCCTAAACAGGAAACTTTTTTTATACATAAAAAAAAAACTTTCATAAAGAGAAACTTTTTAGCAAGCTTGTTAGAAAGAAACCTTATTATTGTAAGATTTCAAGCACATTTGCTTCTATTTTAAAACAAGCTTTAAACTATTTGCTGTGTTTATCCTTGGTTCGCGATCTGCTTCTAGGAGGACTATCCAACTATATTCACTCATTTCAACCTTGTTGTTCAAATCCCCACCCCTTATGCTTTTGTAGAGCATGTCTGTTCCCCTAAATTTAAAATAATTTGCTTTGCTAGAGCATTAGTCTTATTCCTTCTTATATCAGACTGAAGCTCCGTAATCTGTTCCTTTAACATTCTAGTTGACTTGCATAGAAAGCAGGACCCTTTATGCAAATAGCCAGATATACTATGTTTATTGTATTGCAAGGAGCAGGACACATAAATACATATTTAGTATGTGTTAGGGGATGAATACATTCATTATTGGTTATAATAGTGTTACAAAATAACTGTAACATGGGAAGGTAACAAAATGATTGCTTATTACTGGAATATTTTTCTTTTTAAAAGTGTTACAGATTTTTAAGTGCAAAGCTGGGCTTACTTTCATTATACGTCTTTAACTCAGGCATGGCTCATGGTCTTTTATCTGCATTTTTCCCACTGAAGAGGAGTTATTACCTTAGAGCTTTGTGTAATAAAGTGTTTGTGGCATTTTGAGAGTCTGTTTTTACTTGCTTGAATTTCTACTTTGGACCCGAGGCAATGTTTACCTTGGTGTGGTATCCAGTTTTTGGTTTTTTTGCTGAATATTGGTTTACTTGGATCCACCTTGGGCACCTCCATTTAATTGAGATGACAGCCTGTTTCAGAGATGAATGGTGAAGCTGTTATACAGAGATCTGATCGATCCTTGCACGATTTACTATTGGTATGGACTAATCCCCTGCTCATGCAGACAGCTAGTATTGATAGAACGGTTAATGGTGATACAGTTCAACATATGGATGGGGTTGTAGTTGGAATAGAAGCATTAGAAAAGAAGGTACAATCTTACAAATGGCTGCAGTGACAACGATTTAGCTTTTCTGCCTGTTTGGAACTGGATGTTCCACGAAGACTGAGAATTTTAAAAATGCCTGCATTTGGAAACACCTACCCTGAGCTCCTAAAGAGGAGCACTTAGTTTTATGAAAACATATTTTATTAACATTGAATGTGATATAAAGAAAGAAATAATCCAAATGGAAGCTGATATTTCTGCTATGTCTGTTTAATGATTCTATACATCTCTATGAAGAGATGTTGGAGAGATTATTGGTTTATGAACATCATTTAGAAGCATTTAAAAAGTGTAAGCTCCTGAGAGATATTAACGATTTTAGGACAGGGAACATTTTCTTCTCACCTAAGGTTGACTGGAAAACTAAGGACATGGCAATCAGAAGCAATCCATGTATGCATTGGACGAGATTACTTATTCTGAATCTTCCATGCCCATTGAAAAGAATCAACAAAATGTGCAGAATACTGATGTCAATGCCCCCATTCTTCCCAGTGCGTCCAGTTCCACTGTATTACAATTAATCGGTAATGCAGGTGCTTCATGTATGCATCTCTGATAGGTGGAAGTGCTAGTACCATGGAGGATTTTTGGCAGGGGCCTGTATCTGTGCTGTTCAGTTTACTGCAGAGAATAGAGAGACAGAACTGAGACCCCTCAAGGGGGCAATCAAGAAAAAGAGATGGAGGGGGAAAGTGGCCTTACAACAGTCCACAAACTCGCAGCCAGTCTGTGTCACAGAACTGGTAAATGAGCAAGTTGTAATTAATCTCTCATCTTTAGAGTTAACCCCTGATGACTACGTTCTTTTTAACAAAGGGCTTCAATTTGTTCCTTCAACCACTGACTTAGTAGTTGAAGCCCTTACTGACTTAAAGCTATTTGTTATAAATCTTAATCTAAAATTTTTACAAATTCCACGTCCTCTATGGATCAGGTGTGTAAGAAATCAAGTACTTTGTCCTGGTTAGCTGCCCAGTCATAATGGCATTTTACAGTGCGTGCAAGCAGCAGCTCCACCAGTTGTGCGAAGAGTCTAAAAGAAATGGAATGTATAATTTAACACTTGAACAGAATATATTGCTGTAGTGAGGCTTCACGAGCATGATAGAATCATCATAAAACAAGCAGACAAAGGCAGAGCTGTGGGGTAATGAATAAAAGTGATTATTTATTGTTACTGGATTATTTCTTAAATGATGTATATACCTTTTAAAAGATTAGTCATGCTGCTATAAGTAACATAATACACAAAGTTAACATGTTTATTTATGATTTACAATTAACTAGTGATATTTCTGTGAATTTAATTAACTAATGTGTTGTTGTCCCATCTCGCCTTCATTATTACTAGGATGGGTTTGGATCCAATCCTCGACCTTTATATCCAAGCTCGAGGTCTTCTACCAGCTCATGGCTAAACCCTATCCCCACATGCACCAGGAAACCTCCCCAGATCTCGTTTGCCGCTAAACAAGATCGGGTGCTTGTTCTGCTAGCTCTGGCTAAGTCCATTCTTTATTATACTGTCTTTGTTGTTATTTATTTTCAGATAGTTGAATTTGTTGTTGGATAGTTTATTTCTGTTTTTGTGGCTGTTTTTCTGCTTTTGGCTGTCGTCTTCCGTCCAGGCCTTGTTGTCCCTCTCCTGTCTTCTATTTTAAAAGATAAATAGCCTGTTTAAGTTAGAGGGCTCTTATTCTTGTCATTTTTCTATTTTTCTCTTTCAGACAGTTCGTTTGAGTTAGAGAACTGCCCTCCCTTTAGCCTGTTTAAGTTAGTGGGCTAAGTCTCCCCTTTCCATCTCCTGGGCAGAGCCTGCTCAAATTAGAGGGCTGTGCCCTCCTTTAGTTCTCTATAACTGTTTTTTTCTGCCAAAGGTATTGCTGTTAAAAAAAAAAAAAAAAAAACACTTTTCTAGCTACCTTTTTCTCTGTCACTAGCCCTCTTCTCTGTTAGGATGTCTATTAAGGATTCAAAACCATTAGGTTTCAAAAAAAGTGAGAAAATGTGGGCAGAAAATGACCTTAAGTGACAGACGCACACTTTGTGTCTATTGCCTAGGTGCAGTCCATCTCCAGGAGTCTTGTTCTATTTGTCATTCCTTTAACCACAGAGCTCTCCTGGAGAGGAAGAACAAACTGATTTTGAGAAGACTGTTGAAAATCCCCTTCTCAGAGGCTATACAAGAAGGCCCAGGTTTATCAAATGCTGACAAGTCCCCAACTTCTAAATCTGACAAGTCTGGGAACAGCTCTTCCTCTTCTAGTGCTTTATCTGAGCCATCAAAAAAAGTTGCCAACATTTCCACACTGGAGCCTAAGCTCATCGGATCTGAAAAGACTTCAGATCTGACACTATCTGTCTCAGAGCCGGCAGAGTTTGAGATTTGGAGTCAGTCTCCAGTCATGGAGCCATTCTCCCCTACTCTAAGGTCACCAGTATTGCAGCATGCCAAGTCTCCAGCCCCCTTGACTCAGTCTTCCAGGAGTCTATCCGACAACTACATGGCTTGAGTGGTACAGAGACTATTAAGGACACCAGCGCTGGCCCAAGTTGTTGTCGCATCCAGCCCTAAGGGCTTCGGATCTGACCTTATCCTCCCCTTCTGCTCTGATCCAACTTCAGACTTCGGAGTCTGAATGCCCTGAGCTGATAATAGTGGAACCCTTAGATCCGAGACATATGACGGGATCTTTGGATCCGACGTCCTTGGCTGCATTGGAACTCAAGGAGTCTAGGAGCTGACACTTTCCAGTTGGATCCAGCCTTGCCTCTCGGTGCATCGACTCGGGTGAGCTCAGCTCCTATCTCAGCCTTTGACCTGTTGTCCTTGATTCCAGGGGTTCTCTTGACTTCTTCAGATCCAGGGATTTCCTTGAAGCAGGGGGCTTTTGGGATGATGTGGAGAATAATGTCTCCACAGACAGTTCTGCTGTCATCTCTGGACATTCTACCCCCAAAAGCACCAGTGTTTGCCTCCATATCCTTGCATCCGCAGGGATGCAGAGATCCTAGGTCTCAGGTTGCCCAACAGGGCACCTCACACTCTTCTGAAACCTCTCCAGAGTACCCCTCCGAAGAGGTCCCTTGGAAGAGATTATGCAAGAGGGAAGTATTTAGACTCCCCAGAGGAATCCCTCACTTCTGATATGGACCTTGATGAAGCTGAAGGCTCCCCACAGTCACCTCCTGATGATGTCTCTTTGGAGACATCTTAGAAATACTGAAACAGAGAGGTGTCTGAAGTCCACCAACCCTTCGACAGAGGAGTCCATATACCTGAAGGCCTTTCAATCGCACCCTTCCTCCACTTGGGTGTTTCCACCGTTCGACGAAATTATGGACTTAGTTTCTCAGAAGGTGTGGGAGTCTCCAGATTCAGTGGAACCTGTTCCTAGGAGGCCATATAAATTTATCACATCCCCGTCAGACAAAACCTTTCTAACTAAGGGAGTCCTAGTAGATGCTATGGTGGTGGTAGCGGCAGCCACCAAGAAAGAACTTTCAGAGACATCATCTTCTGTTAATCCACCGAACAAGGAGTCTTGTATAATGGACAGGTATGGAAAGCGCATTTCTTCTTCAGTGACTTTGCCCTCAGATCACTGAATTACCTTACTCATTTTACTAGATTACAGAAAGACCTCCTGAAAGAGCTAGGAGATGCTCTGCAAGGTTCAGTAGCTGAAGGGTTTTCAGGTAAAGTTTCCTCTCAGCTGTCTACCTTAAACTCAGTTGTCAACTCCTCCATGAGACTGATTTTTTATGCAGCGGATGGAGCAAGTAGAGCAGTGGGTTCAGTAATTTCCCTAAAGAGACATTCTTGGATGCTCTTGTGTGACTTCACAAAGCCCTTTAAATCTTCCTTTGTGAATGCCCTGTTTGATGGCTTGTCCCTGTTTGGGCCCAAAGTCAAGGACACACTAACCAGGCATGAGCAAGAAGGAAAGACTGCCATAGGAGTCGGTTTTTCCATGCCTACCATACCCTATCCCAAGGTCAGAAAGGAAGTGGCAAAATGCGGTTCCGAAAATCTCAGAAAGCTTTCAAGGACACACGTGGTGACTCTTCCCCCAGGGGCAGAGGGGAGAGTAGTAATGGAAGACTCTAACCACACAGCAGGAGGGGTTCTGCAGAATGAGGGCAAAGGAGGATCTTTATTTGGTAAGCCCTTTAAGCGCTCCTGAAGGGAGGCCCATCTGTCCATCTCTGGAGGCAGTCAGGGGCTGCTTATCTTTGTACCCAGAAGGCTGGCAACAAATAAAAGACAAATGGGTACAAAGCATCACATCCAGATATTACTTCATATCCTTTCTCTTCCCCATCCCAAACATAAAAAAGATCCCAGACTTTCCATCCAGTCAAAGGGAACAGGCAAGGTTAGAAATCTAAAAGTTGCTAGACAAGAGAGTCATCCAGACAGTCCCTGCAGACCAAATAGGATCTGGAACTTATTCAAGATTCTTTTTAGTTCCAAAGAAAACAAGGGACTGGAGACCAGTTCTGGATCTCAGCAATTTAAACAAATCAGTAAGAAAGTCCATGTTCCAGATGATAACACTGGAGTCAATACTCCCTTTTCTGGGACAAGATGATTGGATGTGCTCTGTAGACCTCCAGGATGCGTACTACCACATAAAATGGACAGCCGATCCAGGAGACACATGCGCTTTCGGCTGGGAGCCAGTCTTGGCCTCACTACAGACCCCGGTGTGTTAACCAAATGTATGTCATTAGTCGTGGCTCACTTGAGACACCTAGGATTCTGAATGTTTTCATAATTAGACGACTGGCTCCTAACCGCCACCACAGAGCATCTACTAATAAAAGCAAGAGACACCGCCTTGCAGCTTTGCTCTCACCTACGAATTACAATAAACTGAGAAATCTCCCTTGCTGCCTTCTCAGCAAACTTTGACTCAACAAACATGATGGCCAGACTTCCTCCAGAAAGAGTTCAAGTTGTAAGATGTCAGATTGTAAATCTTCTCACAAAGAAAAGGGCTCAAGCAAGGATAGTCCTAAAAGTCTTGGGAATCATGGCAGCAGCAATAATTCTGATTCCTTTAGCACTTTTGCACGTGAGAATTCTCCAGTGGCTGCTATTCACTCTGTAGTCCATGCAGGAATTGCCGATGTCCCACAAAATAATAATAATAACAGAAAGTTGCAAAGAGGATCTTCGTTGGTTGCTTTACTCCACCCATGTGACTCTAGGTTGACCATTTGTACTTCCCCAACCATTGGCCACAGTGACCATGGACACCTCTCAGATAGGTGAGGGGGGGCATTATCTGGGAAAGACAGTCTAAGCCACCTGGCAGGATCACAATGATAACTTGCACATCAGTGTCCCAGAGATGAGAGCAGTGCTTCTAGCATTGCAAGTATTCCAGGACTCTTCCGCTGGGAACTGTTGCAGTACAGACAGACAACATGTCAGCTGTATGGTACAAGGAGGAACCAGATCTTACCTCCTTTGTCGAGAAGCCCTGAGAGTATGGCTGTGGGCGAACTCCTCCCAACGTTTTCTGATAAGAACGCACATCCTGGGAAAATCCAATGTGATAGTGGACAGACTCAGCAGAGCAATTCTGATGCCTCACGAGTGGTCCCTAAAACAAGAAGTAGCAAAGATTTTCCGCAAATGGGGTCAGCATTTCTGTGACCTTTTTGCATGAGCCATGAATGCCAAATGCAGCAGCTACTTTGCCTTTATCCCCCCTCCGGGGGAGACACCAAGGGATGCACTTGTTCACGATTGGGTCTCGGGACTCCTCTATGCCTTTCCCCCCTTCCTTTAATACCCAAAATACTTCAGAAAGCCAAATTCTTGGGAAGGGACTTTGTATCCTCATCTTCAGGAGGAGCCTTGATTGCTGGACCCGGTTCCAGACCATCTGACTCATGCATCAGGAATGCTCCACCCTTCCCTTCAGACCCGCAAATTGACAGCTTGGCTGCTCAGATTCCAACAATAGCCAGGTCTCCTAACCTCTTTTCATCAGTTATGTATATCCTAATTTCCTCTCATAAAGCTTCAACATGAAAGATATATAGATACAAATGGAAAAGAGTCTTCTTATGGGCTTCTCATAATCATATTGACTCATTTTCTGCCCCAGTAAATTCCATTCTAGCATTCCTGGCAAAATTGTTCAATGAATGCGCAGCCACAGCTGCCATTAGAGTTCAGCTATCAGTGATATCCAATTTCCATGTAGGTGAATCGGGCCTTAATATTATGTCTCACAAACTATGCAAAGCTTTTCTTAAATGTACCTTATTATTAAGACCACCTATCAAAGACCCTCCACCACCATGGGACTTAAATTTTGTCTTTTTTTTGTTTAATTTTCCCCCCTTTGAGCCAACATCATCTTGTGAACTCAAGTTCTTGACATGGAAAACTATTCTCTGGATAGCAGTTACCTCTGCTAGAAGAGTGTCAGACCTGCAAGCCTTGTCAATAAAGCCCCCTTACTTGTTTTCCATAGAGAACTGCGGTGGTGGTGCTGCGGTAGCATTGTCGCCTCACAGTAAGACGTTAGCCTGTTCGATTCTCAGCTAGAGCATCTTCTGTGTGGAAACATGCGTGAATAGGCGTACTTTCGTTGAAGGTTGTGTGTCAGGGCCGGCAACTTGGCATGTAAAAATCTACTGCCAATCATTAGCGGACTGGAGTTCTTCTGTGGCGACTCCTAACCGGGAAAAGCCGAAAGACATAACAACAACTTGTTTTCCATAGAGACAGTGTGTCCTTGCAAACAAACCCTTTCTTTTTGCCAAAAGTATGCTTCGAATCAAATTTGAACCAATCTATAGAGCTGCCAGTCTTTAACCCAAATTATGAGAATAAGGCAGAATACATGTTACATCAACTGGATGTGCATAGACAGCTATGTTTCTACTTGCATGGGACTAAGGACTTCATAAAGTCTGACCAGCTATTTATCTCCTTTTCAGACTCAATGAAAGGTACTTCAGTCTCTAAGGTAACACTTTCAAAATGGTTTTCAGATTGCATAATCTATAAGTCTGAAACTCGACAAAAGAATTAATGCCCACTCTACAAGAGCCATTGCAACCTCTTCTGCTTTTCTGGCTAAACTACCAATTGATACCATTTGTGCTGTGGCAACATGGGCAAGACCACATACCTTTATCACTCATTACAAAGTCGATTTGGCCTCCAGGAACAGGGACTCTTGTGGTTCTGCACTTCTTGAGCCACCCAAGAAAGATGGTGCTAGGGACATTGTCTCATCCTAGTCTTAAGAATGAAGCCAAAATAAGACAACAGCACATAAAGAAGTTGCTAGTGCAGATATCATTCTTACATCCCACCCTCCATTCACCTGCCATTTTTACTCCTGGATGACCAAGTTGGTTCAATTGGAGTCAATTGGATAACATTATTCTCTGGCCTTCTTCATTGGACTCTGAGTGATTTAACTGTGATTATTTCAGACTACTGTTATAGCTACAAACAAGATCTGGGGAGGTTTCCTGATGCATGCTGGGATAGGGTTTAGCCACGAGCTGGTAGAAGACCTCAAGCTTGGATATAAAGGCTGAGTCAGATCCTCAGAGAATCGGATCCAAACCCATCCTAGTAAGATTGACAGCGAAGATGGACAACATACATGGAACGTTGTGAGTACATAACTTCTTTTTTAATGTTCCATCTCCAATCATTCCAGTACTGTACGACCTTCCTAAAGTCAGTTAGAGCTTGACCCAGCTGCCCATGAGACCAAAAGTATCTGGAAGGGGAGATATCTGTTTATCTTCAAACAGTATTAAGTAAATATCTTGACAAAGTAAAAAATTATATACGTGATAGTGGTAAATTTTTTGACTAAATTGTATGAATGGTATGCTTTTGAACAGTCTAATGAGTTTTTGTTTGTTACTTTAGACATCAGCTCTTTATTTACAGTAACCCCAAAGGACTGTGGTGTTAATGCTGTTTGTGGTTTTCAATGTGCTAACAGTAGGTTAAATGGAAGGGAGATTGAGACTATTTGCAAACTTTTGGGCATTGTTTTTATTTTTAAAGACCAGGCTTACCATCAAGTGTCTGGCATGGCAATGGTTACACCTGTCGCCAATGCATATGGTAATATTTCCTCGAGTCAATGGGAAGATCAGTATATTTATAATTGTCCTTTAAGGTTTGCATCTAAAGTAACTTTTTTATGGTTTGGAAAGAGGATAGAGATGAATTAGTTAGTTTTGTAGAATTTCTTAATACCACTACTGATTTTCCGAAATTCAAATTGAACTACGCAAATGATAAAATATGTTTTTGGATGTAAACTGAGAAAAATGTGAGAATGATATCTGCACTAGCATTTATAAGAAAGAGGTCCATACAAATAGATATTTACATAAGGACGGTATGCATGCTGTGCATATGTTCAGGGGTATTGTAAAGTGAACTGTTATGGGTTAGTAGGCTGAACACTGATGATGATAAATGTACTGGACTATTAGAAGAGATGTAAAGCAGAAAAATTAGTAGCCAGAAATCAAAAGTAAGTGTAGAGAAAAGCACCAGTGTGGAAACACAGCAGTCATAGTTCTAAATATTCATGGGTAAAATAGACAGCAAACAGCAGGTAAAATAGATCAAGTATGGAAATACAGCAGTCATAATTTAAAATATCCATAGGTAAAGTAGGCAGCAAACAAGAGGCAGCAGGTAAAATAAATCCAAGTTTAATGCATATACAAACTGGTAAGCACTTTCACTATCTTAGCTTCTTCAGACCCTAATGAAACAATATCTTTACTAAACATTTATATAGCACTGTCATAATACATAGAACATTCAGAAGCTAAAGCTAATAAAACAATTAAATAGTTAAAGCTGAACTCACTAAAAAGTGAACCCAGCAAAAGGAAATAGACATTACTTTTTCCTTTTCCTTCTGGCTTTTAAAACAGGTTTCAAAGGTACAAATTCATATATATAAATTCATATATGTAAATGTTTAGTAAAGATGTTATTTATCTATACTAGGATTTATTTTACCTGCTGCTTGCTGTTTGCTACCTATTTTACCCTAGAATATTTTGAACTGTGACTGCTATATTTCCACACTGGTGCTTTTCTCTGCGATTAGAAGAGGTTTTGAATGAACTCAAAGAGGCTTTGCATTTAAAAACTGTAACAGTTTGAAAAAGAAATTATGTTACAAAGATATGAAATATTGTAATAAGCCAGTAAGCAATAATTTTGGAAAATTCCCATTTTACAATTGTTTTTGCAACACTTTTAAAACCAGTAATGATTTTTTTTCATCCCATTACACATAGGAAATACATATTTAAATGTGCTGCTGCTTGCAATACAATGAATATAGTATATCTGGCTATTTGCATAAAGGGTCCTGCTTTCTATGCAAGTCAACTAGAATGTTAAAGGAACAGATTACGGAGCTTCAGTCTGATATAAGAAGGAATACAGAAATACACAGGAAACCGTCTATTGCTGCTATAAGAAGGAATAATAAGAATAATGCTCTAGCAAAGCAAATTCTTTTAAATTTAGGGGAATAGACGTGCTCTACAAAAGCATAAGAGGTGGGGATTTGAACAACAAGTTTGAAATGAGTGAATATAGTTGGATAGTCCTCCTAAAAGCAGATCGCGAACCAAGGATAAACACAGCAAATAGTGTTAAGCCTGTTTTAAAATAGAAGCAAATGTGCTTGAAATCTTAGAATAATATGATTTCTTTCTAACAAGCTTCTTAAAAAGTTTCTCTTTTTTAAAGTTTTTTATGTATAAAAAAGTTTTCTGTTTATGAAATGTTTTAAATATTTCATTGATATTGTAATCCGATAGGGCTATGTTGTGTGACTTTTTTTTTTTTTTTAATAGTTATTCATTTGACTGTTTGCTTTTATCTGCATTTTTCACACTGATGAAGGGTTGTTTATCTGAAAGCTTTGTGTATTAGTGTTTGTGGCATTTCGAGTCTCTCTTTTTTTTTTTTTCTTTCTTTAATTTGTACTTTGGACCTAAGGTTCGGTTTACAGTGGTGTGGTATCCAGTTTATGTTTTTTCTTTTTTTTTTTTTTGTAAAATATACATATTGCAAGAACTTTTGGTAGGGACTATTATTTCTGTGCTGAAGTAATGCGGAAATAATTGGTATTTTTTTTTCCTTCATTGATAAGAGATACTGGACTACCATCATTAGGGACTCCTAAGGCTTTAAGGTAACTGTAAGCGGTTTTGCATTTTTTAGGATTACTGATCCTACAGACATTGCCAACATACTGGCTGACAGGTTCAGTGCAAACTTCTCCCCCCCCTCCCCCCCAAAAGGAGAGATATCTATACCAAACGATTGCAGCCCCCCAAACATCTCCAGCGCCCAAGTGAGAACTGCTCTCTCCAAAGCAAAAAACACAGCATCCATGGGACCTGATGGTGTCCCCGGCTGTGTGCTCCATGAACTCAATGAGGAATTAAACCCACAGCTAGGACAGCTGTTTAATCAAAGTCTTACCTCTGGATACGCACCCAGGGAGTGGCGCACTGCAACTGTGGTCCCACTTCACAAAGGCGGTGCCTCCACCGACCCTGGAAATTACCGGCCCATTAGCTTGACAAGCCTTATCTGCAAAGCCATGGAGAGGATCATAATGGACCTCATAAATAAAGACATAGGAATTTGCAGACTTTGGATCCAACCCAGTTTGGCTTTGTCAAAGGCAGATCATGCCTTTTAAACTTGGTTGATTTTTTCAAACAGTCACCAAAGCCATTGATGAGGGAAAGGCAGTCCATACAGCCTACCTCGATCTAGCTAAGGCCTTCGATACAATACCCCACTCGGGTATCATTGAAAACTCATCAGCTTAAATGTTAACCCATACATCACAAGATGGGTTGCAAACTGGCTGAGTGACAGAACCCACAGGGTCAGAGTTGCTGGCGCCATGTCAGACTCAAAGCCTGTCACAAGTGGTGTCCCACAGGGCTCAGTCCTGGGCCCACTCTTGTTTGGCATCTACTTTTCCGAAGTACAAGCAAACACAGGAGGGTTATGGCTGACAAAGTTTGCAGATGACTGCAAACTGGGCGCCATAGTAGAAAACACATCTGACACAGATAGCCTTCAGAAGGGTCTCACAGAAACGGATAACTGCTACCAGAGCCACGGCCTAAAGTTAAATGCCAAAAAATGCATAGTCATACCCTTCGGGAAAAACAAGGTTACCCCTAGCTACCAAATAGGTGGCAATCCACTGAGCACAGAAGAAGTTATCAGGGACCTGGGGACCCAGGTTGATAGTAGTCTGTCATTCGACACCCATGTAGCTAAAGTAGTTAGGAAGACCTTCTACATTGCCCACCTTATCATGAAGGGATTCTCATCTAGATCAAGGGAGGTTATAGTCTCCCTTTACTCATCACTCATCAGACCAATGATTGAGTACAATGCCCCATTCGGAATGTATCTGACCCGACACTTGCAGCAGATGGAGAGGCCACAAAAGTTCCTCACCAAAAGGATAAAGGGTCTCAAAAATCTATCCTATGCTGCCCGACTGAAAGAACTCCAGCTCTATTCAGTCGCCACGCTTGCTCAGAGGTGACCTTTGCCTAACATACAAGGCCATGTCAAACCCAGATTTGATGAATATGCTTCACCTCAAAAATCTAGATCCATCAGAGCCACAAGGGCGGAGACTTAAACCTCAACACGGCTATTAATAGGACGTGCTGGAGGGATAGATTCATCACCCAAAGACTCCCTATGCTGTGGAACAAAATCCCGGTACATGTGAGGCAGAGCACCTCGCTGGCCTTGTTCAAGAGAACTCTTGACCAATGGATGGGAGATCGCAGATATACCCCAGGGATTACCTCAGTGTCACTGCTCAACAGAGGCACAGCAAAATAATGGGTATAGTTCCCCATACTAAAGGGGTGGCGTAAGCCATAAAATGATGGGCTAGGCTTGTAAATGCCCTCGGGCAGATAGCCTAGTATGAACCTATGAACCTATGAACCTATGAGAACTCCATACCTGTGAGGGTAGCAGCTTTCAGTCCATCTGGGTCAGTCATACTAGAGCTCTACTGATTTAAGAACTGTAAAGAGCATATTTTGATCTGAGCAGATATCAGTTGAGTACACACTCAGTGAAGAGAACTCATTTAGGACTTTCAAAAATATTTTATTTGGAGCTTCAGATGCAGTACGCTTAAGTTTATATGTTAACATTTTTACCAACAAGTTTAGAGATGTGGAATTTTTTGCAGTAAAGGCACGCTGATCTTGCTTTAGACCTAATTGAACTGGGACAGACTTTGTTTCTGGATGGTCCAATGGGCTCCATAAACCCCTTAAGCCTTTATCAGAATCTGTAGATAATGGAAGTTTTTTTTTTACATTGGACAAAAATTATCATAGTTTAGGTTGCTCTTGTGTTTATATGAAAAGGACAATTAGAGTCATGCACTTTAGTATCAACAAAAATGCCAGTTTGATCAACTAGTAACAAGGGAGGAATAGCTGTTTCGCTTGTTTAAGTTTATCCTATTTGTCCTGCTTCCACATTGGGGGTAGAAAGGCAGTGTTTTAAGTTGGAAGGCCGTCTTTCCGCCTGCTGTTGAACTTTAGTATTAGGCTGATTTGTGTGCTGTGAAAGGGTGGGTTAACTAGCTTAAGGAAAGGGCATTTATTATGGCAATGTCCATCTTGGCTGCAGTTGAAGCAAGGGTTTATATTTGGTCACTGTATTTGAGCCTGAGCAGGGTGTTAAAAGGTCTGTGAAAATTGTCACAAAAACTGCTTTTGGAAGACTTTAAACCTGCCTATACCTTTTCTGTTTTTTATTACGCCTCTGCCTCTTTTTTTTTTTTTCTTTATTCGACTTTATTTCAATACTGCTGAAGTTGGATACTATGCATAATTAACAAGTTTATGTATAACCAAAGTGGAACAATTTAACCAAACTTTTTTTATTTGGTTTTGTATATGTGGTACTAATTTTTTAACAAAAGCTGCTGACAGCCTACTGGCTGTTGTTCCTTTTGTGGGTTTTGGATACCCTGCGAAGGCTTTGTACACATTTATTATACACTCAAGCGTGATAGCCATTTCTGTGCATTTAAAGTGTTTTTTTTTTTTATTGTATCTGCTTTATTTTCAAAAAAAAAACAAACAAAAAATACTTGTTTTCCCGCCTTTCTAAACTAGTATAGTCCAGTTTTCAGGTTAGTGCTGAATTCAGGGCTGTGTTACAAGTTTCTGTGTTTGCCCATCCCTTACTTGGATAGAAGGAAGTTTCTCTGTTCACTTGTGAGAGAGGGGAGCTTTGAGCAGCCTATCTGTACCTGGAGGAGTGGTTTCAGCCCAGAAATCAGTAGTTTATTGGCCATTTTGGGCTAATTTATATCTCTTTCATTTCCCTGCTATAAAACCCGCATTTGCATGGATTTGCATGCCGGGCAGCGCTGGTTAGCTAGGGTATAACTATTCCCAGTTCCACAAAGTCTGCTCTTCAAGTTTTCCCTTGGAATGAGACAAACTGTCAACTTAAGCACTCAAACCATTCACTTCTCAGCCCGGCACGTGCTCAAAACTCATAGCAAGCACTAATAAACCTTAACACTAGACCCTCCTGTACTGTAGAGAAGGACAAGGCTCTCTGTTCGACCTTACCGGCCAATCAGTAAAACAGTTCACTGTACCTATCCAGGCATGTCCAAAGGGCAGTTCAGGTGTACTCCAGTCCAACTGGTGAATCTGGGCATTTTGAGGCAATGCTACAACTGCCTCATGTACACAGACAACACTCTCCTACCACCAAAAGCTAATACATGCAAGTGATGCAATTATACAGCCAAACTGGAGGCTAAGCTCTCTCAACCCAAGCCTGGACCAGACAGTCAAGAGGAGAAAAGAATTACTTGTATCACACCACCAGTCTCACATAGACCTATGAAACCAGCACCGGCAAAAAACACACATAAATACACAAAAACATACTCTGAGGCTCTAAATAAAAATCTGCAAAAGCAACAGAGACCTCCAAAGCAGACATCTAAGCAACCTCCACCCCCCAACACAAACCATGAAACACATGCTTCACAAAACCAGTATGCCACACAATCACAGTCCTTAAGGCAAAATAACATACCCAACACACTAGTAATAGGTGACTCCGTAGTCAGGAACACTGACATCCCACTCACTAGGCTGAACAAGGAGAAGGTTACTGTTAGCTGCTTGTCGGGTGCCAGGATCCGCCACATAACACAAGCACTCAGGTCACTCCAGAACAAGTACAAATACAACTCTATTGTTGTCCATGTTGGTGTGAATGACCTGAGCTGTACCTCCCTGGACTACATGAAGAGAGACATGGAGGAGCTCTCAGATCACATAGCCCAGGCCGGTATGACCCTGAGTAGCATCCTGCTCTCACCAAGAATGATATCATGGTATAAAGAAAAAAATATCAATTTCAACAATTGGCTAAGCTTTTGGTGTCATTCAATGGGGATCCAGTGTCTGTCAGCCTGGGATGACATGCTCGACAAGCCACACTTCCCTAGAGACGGCTTGCACCTGTCACCCCTAGGCTTTCGAATACTGGCAAAGGCTCTTGCCAACCCCATAGTGCATTTTTTAGGCAAGGCTCAAAAGACAAACCCACCTCCGTAGGGTAATGCTATTCAATGACAGAAGTCTAAACCTCAAAATGCATGCACTCGAGGCACTCCTCAGTATTGAGAAAATTGATATATGTGCAGTAACAGAAACCTGGTTTAAGGCTCCAGAGGGCACCCCAACACTACCAGGCTACAAACTCATACCATACATTTCGGCCACAAAAACCGGACCGAAATACAAAAGGCGGGGGCGTATCCATATTCCTCAAGGATGCCTACTCCTCCAGGTTAGTGGCACAGCACGATGCTTCAGAGATCATCCACGTGCAACTAACAATGGGCAAAACTGCAATTCAAATTGTAGCTTGCTACAGATCACCCATCATGACCCAGGACCCCCATTCCACATTCCTGGAAACACTGGGAAGCATAAAAGTCCTACCAAACACCCTGATATTGGGTGATTTCAATTACCCAAACATTAACTGGGAGAACTACACAAATACAAACTCCCTTGCCCAACATTTCATAGAATTTGTAAACTCAAACACCTTGGATCAACTGGTTAACACCCCAACCAGAGGTGACAACATACTGGACCTGGTCATCACCAACATGGGCGACCGGTGTTCCACACCGGTGGTCAACCCCTCGCTGACTAGATCTGACCATAAACAAATCACTCTGGATATCCATATTCCGCCCCCACCCCCGATCAAAGAAACCACCATGAAAAACTTTTCAAAAGCAAACTTCACGTTACTTAAGACCGAGGTGGAAGGTTTCAAAGCCCCCATGCTAAAGGATAATGCTGTCCAAGCTGTAAAATCTTTTACTAATGCACTCTATGGGCACCTACAAAAATGCATGGATCGTGCTATCCCAAGCAAAACCAAGACTCACTCCTCCAAGAAAAGGAAACCAGTCTGGTGGACCCCTGCCATAAACAAGCTATACAATAGAAGGAGGAAACTAGTACAGAAAAGAGTAAAATCCCAAGTAGGGCAGACATCCCTGATCAGTATCAGCAAGAAACTATGAACCCTCATAAAATCATCCAAGGCTAGCTTCGAAAGAAAAATTGCCAAGGACTCCAAAGATAACCACAAGGCATTTTTTAGCTATGTCAAGAATCTAAGTGGCAATTCTCATGTCTGCTCGGAGTTGGTGCAGAAGGACACAAAATACACTGAACCGACCGACATCACCAACATCCTGGCAGACAGGTTCAGTGCAAATTTCACCCCCCTCTCACATCCAAAAGGGCCCATAACCATACCAGAAGAATGTAGCACCCCTGAAATTACAGACACTCAGGTTAAAACAGCCCTCTCCAAAGCCAAAAGCACAGCATCAATGGAACCGGACGGTGTCCCAGGCTGCGTCCTACATGAGCTCAAAGATGAACTAACCCCTCACCTAAACACACTGTTCAAGCTCAGCCTCTCCACAGGCTACGTGCCCATAGAGTGGTGCACAGCAACGGTTATTTCAGTCCACAACGGTAGAGCCTCAACAGACCCCAGGAACTATCACCCTATAAGCTTGACTAGCTTGGTCTGCAAGGCTGTGGAGTGCATCATCATGGATCTCATTAACAGAAACATTGGGAACCTCCAAACACTGGACCCTACCCAGTTCGGCTTTGTTAAGGGCAGATCATGCCTCTTAAACCTGGTGTACTTTTTTGAGACAGTTACCAAGGCTATAGTTGAGTGAAAGGTGGTCCACACAGCCTACCTAGACCTTGCAAAGGCCTTCAACACCATTCCCCATTCAGGTATTATAGACAATCTCACTAGCTTGTACATAAACCCCTACATCACGAGATGGGTTGCCAACTTGCTCACGGACAGAACCCACATGGTTAGAGTACTGGTTACAAGTGGCGTTCCCCAGGGCTCAAGCGGCATATACTTCTCAGAGATACAGGCAAGCACAGGAGGACTATGGCTGACCAAGTTCACTGACGACTGCAAACTAGGGGCTATAATTGACTCTCCAGCTGACACAGACATCCTCCAAAAGGGTCTCACTGAGACAGATACCTGGTGTCAAAACCATGGCCTCAAGCTAAATGCCAAAAAGTGCATAGTCATCCCCTTTGGAAAAAACAAAGTACCCACAAAATACCACATAGGTGGTAGCCCCATAAATACGGAAGATGTAGTAAGGGATCTGGAGACCCAAGTAGATAGTAACCTCTCCTCTGATAATCACATTGCCAAAGTGGTTAGAAAATCCTTCTATGTGGCCCACCTAATCACAAAAGGGTTTGCATCTAGATCAAAAGAGGTCATTGTGCCCCTCTACGCATCACTCATCAGACCCATCATAGAGTACAACGCCCCATTTGGGATGTACCTTACAAGACACCTGCAACAGCTGGAAAGACCACAGAAGTACCTCACCACGAGGATCACTGGCCTCTAACAGATGCCCTATGCAGCTGACTAAAGAAACTCCAGCTGTACTATGTTGCATACAGCCTACTCAGAGGCTAACTCTGCCTGACATACAAGGCCATGTCCAACCCAGAATTGATGGACATGCTCCACCTAAAGAAAGCCATGTCCCCTCAAGCCACACGCTCTAGGGATCTATGCCTCACCACAATAATAAATAGGAGATGCTGGAGGGATAGATTCCTGTCCCAGAGACTTCCCATGCTCTGGAACAAGATTCCAGTCTAGATTAGGCAGAGCTCCTCGCTAACCCTCTTCAAGAGAAACCTTGACAAGTGGATGGGAAACAGAAAGTTTACCCCGGGAATCACTTCAATGGCTGTGCTGGACAGAGGCACAGGGAACTAAGCTAAGGAGGCGGCGAAAGCCAACACATTCTGCTATGCTTATAAATGCCTTAAGGCAGATAGCCTAGTACCTACCTATGAACCTATTATAGGCTTTATGTATGCATTAGTAGACTCATTTTTCTTTTCACTTTTTTTTAATTCATGCCTGGTTGGGTGCTGGAGGGCATGCCATAGTTGTCTTTTTTAGCAGATTTGGTTTAGCAGCCAAAAACCCCTCATGTCTTGTGTTTCAGGTAGTTTATCAGTATTGTCAGTTTTTTTCATATCTTTTTGAAAATGTCTAGTGGAGTGGAAGTCTTTAACATTGTCCACAGATTTTTGATAATAGGGTTTTGCAACTGTACAAGCCCTTTTCATATTTTACCATATTTTTCTGAACGTGGACATAGAGGGGAAAGGGAGTCAGCGATAGTTTGAAAGTTTACCACAGTCAATGGGTGAATTACCATTGTGTTGGGTTCAGCTTTACCATTTTGTGCTGCTGCAGAATTGGGTACCTTTTTCAAGGGGTACATTTGAGTATCAGATTGTGAGTTGTTATGGGTGTCCTTTTCACGGAATTAGTCTGACGTAGATTTATTTTTTGAACTTTGCCTAGAGGATGGGTTCAGTAGTTTTTTTCTTATATGTTGGTAACTATTGGAAATTGAGTTAACTGCTTAAATTTTTAAGGCATTAAGTTTACTATGGGGAGATATTTTTACCTATTTTTTTTTAATTTGCCTACTTTTTTTTTTTTTTTTTTTTGTGCAGAAGCTTGCTTTTGCAAAAACGTTTTTTGTTACTATTTTTATTAACGTTTGTTTAGAACCTGAGGCTGTATCCTGGTTTTATAGGTTCGTAAGTACTAAGCTAGTTGCTCTTGTGGGACATTTTAAGCCAAGCCAATTTTCCTTTTGTTAGCTCAAAATAACCTATCCCATTTGGTTATAGATTGGTCCTACCATCTCATGGTTGATAATTATTTATATTATCCCTAATACGAATAAATGGAATTATGCTATAGATAATTTGGGGGGAACCGAATCATGTGATAAAGTATTTAGAAGCTGCTTTTGTTCTTTATTAGTACCGGGGGTAGTCCTTGGGTAAATTTTCTGTTTCCCAGCCATAGATCTAATGAATATGGACAGGAATGAACTTTGTGTTATATTGATGGGGAGTCTATTCCAGAACAGCTGTGTCCTGTGCGAGATAGATCTTTCCCTCTACACCGTTTTGTTGATGTTGCAGAAAAGGTTTTGATCCCTAGACAGAGCATTTCTTATGCCATTTTACTTGCTGATATACAGTAAATCAATCAGTAGTAGTTGGAGGATGCCTTGTATGCTAGACACGTCTGTAGGATACAGAATACAACAGGGCTTTGAGTTGGTCCATGTAGGACATGGTGTTTAGGCCTTCTATCCTTTTAGTAAGGTATCTCTGTGGGTATTTCAGTTGCATGTCTGGATAAATAACATGCCAAAGGGGGCATTATATTTCAATGACTGGCCTAATGAGCACTGAGTAAAGGGGGGGTGATGACATCCCTAGATCTAGACACAGTCCTGTTGTTTATAAACTATGCAATATGAAATGACTTTCATGCAGCAGTGGACTCATTTTGGTTAAAAGTTAGGTCACTGTCCACATAAATTCTCATATCCTGAACTGGGTCAATTTTTTAGGGGTGTATTGTCAATGTGATAGTTTTCTGGGGTAGATTGACTTCCCAAAACGTACAGTAATGCACTTTTTTTAGCAGTTAGTTTCAGTCCATAATTTTGGCACCAGTTATTTATTTGGAGCAAACCTTCCTGCAAGATGGCTGTATTATTTGGAGGTTCAGTGACTACTGCTAGCTTGTAGTCATCTGCAAACTTGGTAAGCCAGTGCCCTTTGGTACTGGCTTTTACTTCAGAAAAGTAGATGTCAGACAGGAGAGGTTGTAGCATAGAACCCTGGGGGAGACCTCACTGATGACTGGTTTCTATGTGGATGTAACTTTCACTATTTTGATTATCTGCATCGTATCTGTTATTTGGCAATCCAGCAGGTTGACATGGGGGTTTATTCCCACTTTATTAGGCCTTCCTACTATTCTTGAGTGTGGAATTGTGTCAAAAGCTTTGACCAGGTCGAGGTATGCGGTATGTACCATTTTGCCTTCATCCATTGCTTTGATGACCTTTTCAAAAAAAATCCACCAGTTTGACTGTGTGTCCTGACCTTGACAAATCAAAACTGAGACAGGTCTAGTGTTTGGAGGTTCCCTTTGTCCTGATTAATTAGTTCCATGAAAAGTGTTTCCATGGATTTGCATATGAGGCTGGTCAGACCTATGGGTTTGTAATTGTCTTGATCTGTGGAGGGTCTCCCTTATGCAGAGGAATAACTGTAGCTGTTCTCCATTCGCTTGGTAAAAACCTGTATGGAGGCTGAAATTGTGCAGTGTTGTTAGGGGTGTAACTAAATCGTGTTTCATACTATTTAAGATTCATCCAGGGATATTATCAGGACCCAGTGATGCAGTATTTTTAGCTTTTGATAACACTTTTAGCACATGATCATATGTGACAAACCAGTTTCAAGTATATCTTTAGGGACACGCCGAGAGGAGAGAGCAGTAAAGTTAGAGCTAAATTTATAGACCGGTAGATTTGCTATATCATGAGCATCAATGTAGGTAACGTCATTCTCAATCCACTCAGCTCATTCAGTTTTTGCATCTGTTCAGACTGTGATCTGGTGTGATAGACAGGACTCTTAATGTGGAGTGTTGTGGTAGAAGTTTCTTGGGGACTAGAAAATAATGGGAGAAAGCAGCAGAAGGCTCCACGAACACGTGACACACACAGCCTGTGTTGGGGGGGGGGGGTGAGGGCTGTCTGCTTCATAGAGTTCAGATGCAGGTTGATCTGGATATGGGGTAAGGGGTTGGAGGCGTTAATGGAATCGGGGGCCAGACATCATAGGAAGATTCTTGCTTGAGTTAACTTTAACTTTTCACCTTTAAATGATAAATTCCCCAAACACTGAATGTTTTTTGCAGCATACCTTTGTAATGTAGTAACCATTTTATTTGCTGCCTGTAGGCAGGTCTGTTTTTGTAGAATTTTTAAACATTTAACTACAGTTTATTCAACGCTTTCGTAAAAAACTTCTTCAGAACCAAAAGGAATGTTACATCAAGCATTCATTTAAATCCTGCACACAATTAAAATCAATGAATCAATTACATAGTGTAAAAACATAATTAAAGAGCCCTTTACAAAAAGCAAACTCTTCATTCATCAGTATGCACTATAGAATAGGCATAATTGAGTACATTACAATAACAAACATTATAAAACATATGCTTCACGATCTTTTAAGAAACATTTAATATTGATGGCTTCATTTTACCCAGGAAAATGATCCGCCTGTAGTTTAATTTGCCATCTAGCCTCTCTTTGAGCCCAAAAATTCCTGTAATCACCCCCCCCCCCCCTGATGTTAGGTTCACAGTGTTCCGGGATAGAAAACAAAATGTTTTTAAAACCAATACATTCAACACTATGTTTATAAAATATTTGTTTTTTGTCCTTTTTTTCTAATATTATACATATGCTCCTTCATTCTAACATTTAATTTTCTAGTAGTCATACTAATATAAAATGATGAGCATTTGTCACACACTGCAATATAAACAACTCATTTTGTTTTGCAAAAAACAGCTATCCGGTTCCATAAAGGTAGACTTCCTTATCTCATGTACACCACCAATAGTTCCTCATGTAAGTGCTGCCAAGTAAAGGCGAACTCAGTCCAAAGTAGTATAGTTCAAACCTTTATTACAAACAGATACAGATTTAACGCTTTCATCTCATCACCGGAGACCTTTTCAGAATCAGTTAGTATACACTAGTGTCACACATTTATACTAAAAATGATCAATTAATTAGTTAATTCCCTTCAATAGATTGATTCCAATCTATACAATCAGTTGTCTTAAAGGAATCTCTCATATATTATGTCTATTGTGACATCCTCCTGAGGTGGAAGTTGTGCAACTGTGCAAATGAACAAATGCATAAAAACGTACATAAAAAGCATACATAAAAAACGTACATAAAAAACATAAAATATTATCAGAGATGAAACAAATAACTGTTAAATCGCTTGTCAAACGTAGTACCATGTAACCCAAATGTAATATGATATTAAAATGTTATAATTTCAGGACCTATATAAAAAATGAAAATTAATATATATAAATGTAAACATATGTGAATACTAATAAAAATACATATAAAAATACATATAAAATATAAAATATTCAATTTTGTGTAATCGTGAATATGATTACTATATCACTAATAAAATACATAGTTAATAACATCATGACACACGTGTTAATAATAGTTTTAGTTGTTTTTTTAGTTTTGCACTTTTTTGGATCTTGTGCTATTAGTTTTAAAGCTGGTGTAATAGAAATGTGGTCATTTAAACCCTTCCCACTACATGCATCCAACCTTAGTTGCCAAATCATTTCCCTGTACTCAAGTCTTGTTTCCCAGTCCCCACCTCTATCAGAGATCTCCACTATTTCCAACACCCAAAATTTGAAATTCGCTTGTTTGCATATGAGTGAGTGTCTATATAAGGCATTGTTTTCATTTCTACGATTAATATCTCTAATGTGTTCATATATGCGTTTTCGTAGGTGCTTTTCTGTTTTGCCTATATAGAAACTTAGGCACCAGGTGCAATATGCTACGTACACCAGTCCCTTAGTATAGCAGGTACTATATTTTGTAGCTTTTAATGTTAGTCTTAAACTCGGGAGTTTAAGTTCTTTTTGGCCTGCGATAAAGGGACATTGGGGACATCTACCACGACGGAATGTACCCCTTTTCCTACTCGTGTTACTTAAAGTTTCTTTTTTTGTCTTCCCTTCTTTATTCTTTTCTAAAATGTTTTTTAAATTATCATTCCTTCTATAACTATAGGTCAATGTGTTCTGAAAAACATTTACTCTAGTAGGCATGGATTTAAACATTTCCCATGTATCAATGCATTTTTTAAGCCACCCAATGCCATTGTAATATGTTAAGGTTAAATACGGTAGTGGCCTAGATTTAGTATTATCTTTGTAACCATCATTTCCATTTTCTACAATCTCTTCTCTATTGTGGCAAGATCTCAGTAATGGGGTGTATACAGTTTCCCTCCTTTCTATCACAAAATTCTTAATATTCTGTGTTAGTTGCTAGGGATAACCTCTTTGGTGGAACATGTTTTGCAAAACATCTAATTCTTTTAAAAACATTTCATTTTCTGTCGTCATCCTTGCCTCGCGAATCATTTGTCCTTTCACAACATTCTTTTTTAACTGCATAGGGTGGTCACTATTGAAATGAAGGCATGCATTTGAAAAATTATTTTTCCTATAGATGGTCGATTTGTATCTTTTTTCTACTTTGTCTTTATATAACTTTATGTCCAAATAATGGGTTTCATTAATATATATTTCATGTGTAAAACTGAGAAAGGAAGTACTTCCATTGATAAAATCAATGAAACCATGTATAATACATGATGGACCTTCCCATAAAATAAAAATATCATCCAAAAATCGAAAGTAGCTAGTAATGTATTGGAAAAATTCTGAAACAAAAACAAAATGCTTTTCCCAATACAACAAGATCATATTGGCATAGATGGGGGCACATGCAGCCCCCATTGCCACCCCTTCAATTTGGTGATAGTAATCACCTTGGAAAAAAATATAATTGTTCCTTAATACTAGCTCCATATTTTCTAACAGTATCTTAAATTCATCTGGTTGTAAAAAATCCATTTCAATCAAAATCTTTTCAAACCAATCCTTGCCGATTGAATGGGGTATCACGGTAAATAAATCCTGTACGTCAATAGTAACAAATATTGCACTGTCGTTATATGTCACTCTACTAATTTTCTGTAAAAAATCCCAAGAATCTATTAATATGTGTTGGTATTTGGCATAAAAACCTTTTAGTTTTGTGTCTATATAAATTGCCAGTGGTTGTGTCTTAGACCCTTGGGATGACACTATAGGTCTCATGGGTGGGTTCTGTATACTTTTGTGTGTTTTGGGAATACCAAAAATTGCTGGTATAACTGGTTTCCTAACCTTCAAAAAATCGTGTAACTCCAAATCAATAAGACCTTGCAACAAATTGTCATCCAAAATATAGTCAATTTTTTGATATGAAATATTAATTTCATTCTTGGAAACCACAGAGTATTTATTGCTATTGTTAGGTATGTCAAGCATTTTTTTGGTATAATCCCACTGGTCCATGAGGACCATAACCCCACCCTTGTCGGGTTTCATCACCCGTATTCTATCGTTGTGTCTAAGTTCATTAATAAGTTGAATTTCATCTTGAGTTAAATTGTTTTCTGGTCTCTCTTTTTTGTGGGGATAATTATTTCTAATCTGTTTCATAAGTATATTTTCAAAATTCATAATGTCATGTTGTAGTGGGGGGTTAAACATACTACGTCTCTTTAAACTTCCTGTATCATCGTGCAATCTGTCTTCTGTAAACATAACAATAAAATTCAATTTCCTCGTAAACATTTTAATATCTAATAAAATACTATCAATATTGGGTATACTACGTGGTACAAACATAAACCCTTTAGTAAACAATTGAAAAAAAGTATTGTTTATTTTCAAATCAGTGTAATTAAAAATATTAAAATTGTCTAAGGAATGTATAATTGAATTACCTACATTCCCATTCTGTAAGTAGTCATTACAATTCTGTACGTTGTCATTCAGTGTATTATTAGAAAAAGAGCTAATATTAAATTCTTCAACTATTTGTATATTCTCTTGTTGTTCGAATTGTATTGGTAGTTTCCCGCTATCTGGGCATAGGATTGTCTTTGAGGGGCTCGATTTGTTATCCTTTCGGATCTCCTGAGCCCCATCTCCCCTAAAGGGGTATATCCATCTCCATTGTATGTATAATATTTGGTTTTTGTCCTTTTTTTCTAATATTATACATATGCTCCTTCATTCTAACATTTAATTTTCTAGTAGTCATACCAATATAAAATGATGAGCATTTGTCACACACTGCAATATAAACAACTCCTTTTGCTTTGCAACAAAAACTACCAGGGACCCCTGTGGTATAAAGTATGTGAGGAAGCTGAATGCAGGGACCTTCTAAAATAAACCTACAGATGGAACAGTTATGACACTTGTGTATGCCCCTTCTTAATGCTACATGTGCTTCTATCTCTCCCCTTTTCAAATGCTCCTTTCAGACTATGTTCATTCCTATAAACAAACTTCGGTTTCCTCTTAATGGCTGCCATTAAATCAGCATTTCCTTCGAGGATCTTCCAATTATTGTTTATAATATTACGTATACCTATGTTGTCAACACTCATATTCATACCGAAGTGTAAAATTTCAGTATACTTTCCAGTTTCCTTAACTTGGAGTGTTGGCCTATTTTTCAAAATGGGTGGATACAAGGTTGCACGTTGCTTAGAGATATCATCAGCTGTTTCCCTTAACAAACTCTCACTGTACCCCCTCTCCAAAAACAATTGTATGATGAATTCAAGCTCATTAATAAATGTCTCATCAACACTCGTCATCCTGCTAGCTCGTATGAATTGGCTTTTAGGTATATTATTCAGCATGAATTTCGGATGTTGACTAGTTGCATGTAAATAATTATTCTTGAAAGTTTCTTTACGAAAAATACTGCTAGTAAAGTTTTCTCCCAATGCATTCCATGTCAAAGTTACATCCAAAAAGTTAATGGAATTTCCATAACATCCCACAACAAACTTCAAGAAGTCAGAAACTTCATTCAACTTATTACAAAGTAACTGCATTTCTCGAACCCCTCCATATAAAATAAAAATCATCTATAAACCTTTTGTAATAAATTACCTTGAATTCAGTTTTCAAGGAGTCCAAGATGGTGTGTTCCCACCACCCCATAACTAAGTTGGCAAAAACCGGGGCTGCTGGGGACCCCATCGCAACTCCTTGAACTTGCTTGTAAAATCTATGATTAAAAATAAAAAAAATATTTTCTAAAATAACTTCCATAGAATCACAATAAAAACTAACTTCTCCATTAGATATATTACTACATTGCTGTAAAAATGCTCTCATTGCTTCTATCCCCTTGTCGTGGGGTATGGACGTGTACAAAGACACTACATCTAGAGTAAACATAATGTGCTGTGTTGGACTGAATAAATGAGCTTCATTCACAAAACTAATACTATCTAAAAAATCCCAAGAGTCGGCTGCCCCATATTATGTCACAGTGGGTATGTCAAAAATGATTGATGCGATGCTTAGTCCTATTGTTTGTAAAATGAAGTCATATTTGAGGGACTCTTGGGATTTTTTAGATAGTATTCGTTTTGTGAATGAAGCTCATTTATTCAGTCCAACACAGCACATTATGTTTGCTCAAACTCTGCTTTACTGTTTATCAAAAAAAATAAGATTTTGGAAAAAATAGAAGAAATGGAATGGGCTAGTCCTTCGTTAAAGAGACTGGCAACTGAAACTTCGTGGAAGACTTCAGAGAAGAAGAAGAGACTAAAAAACAAATGATTTGTACTATGTTTTTTTTTTCTCTCTCATCATTTTATTTTATTATTAATCTTTTTAAATATAGTTCCTGCATTTCCAAGAAGCAACAAATATTTTGAAAAAGATTTAATCAAAGTTATTCTCTGTGTGCAAAGAAATGTTTTGTTTCATAACTAGTCAAAATATCTGGAGATGTAATGGCAAGCTGTGATTTAACTTGTTTCTCTTTCTGAAGAGGAAAAATAAGGTCAGTAATTTGATACATTTTTTTTTTCCTTTAAAAGTTTATATGTTCTTCAAATGCTATTCCTAATTATACTTTCTTGATTACACTGCTTATGCTTGTTTGTAAATAATCTGTCATGCTTTAACTAATAATAATTAGAACTAAATAATAGTAAATAATATGTTTTATTTTTAACTCTATTAATATAAACAGTAAGTAACATTCTATTGTATATACTTCTTATAGCTTTCTCTTACATTTTTTTTTATTTCTGCCTTACACCCTTTTACTTTCTACTCTCTTTTCTTTTCTTTATTAATATATAGAAATGCTTTTGATCATATAGACACAGTAAATAATAAGATTTGCATAGGAGTTGAGTTGGGAAAAAATGTTGAGTTTTGTTACTTATTAATCATTTTGGGCTTGATTTCACTTACATAGAGTCTGTAATAACCTGTAGAATGCATTGTGAAGGTTTTGTCATGTTTAGATGCATTTACACTGCTAAATGAATGTTTGTCACTAGTTTTTAATAAGTTTCCGCCAAAATGTTAAGAGAGACAATCTGGGATGTGGGCTGTCTCATGCACAGTGTCCATGAGCTACTTCAAAAGCTTCAACTCTCAGAATTCTCACAGAGAAGCTGAAAGCAGCTGGTCTCACCTTTGACCTAGATATCACACTGACACATCACAGATACAGGAATGACACTACCTAATTATACTTTCTTGATTACACTGCTTATGCTTGTTTGTAAATAATCTGTCATGCTTTAACTAATAATAATTAGAACTAAATAATAGTAAATAATATGTTTTATTTTTAACTCTATTAATATAAACAGTAAGGAATATTCTATTGTATATACTTCTTATAGCTTTCTCTTACATTTTTTTTTATTTCTGCCTTACACCCTTTTACTTTCTACTCTCTTTTCTTTTCTTTATTAATATATAGAAATACTTTTGATCATATAGACACAGTAAATAATAAGATTCGCATAGGAGTTGAGTTGGGACAAAATGTTGAGTTTTGTTACTTATTAATAATTTTGGGCTTGATTTCACTTACATAGAGTCTGTAATAACCTGTAGAATGCATTGTGAAGGTTTTGTCATGTTTAGATGCATTTACACTGCTAAATGAATGTTTGTCACTAGTTTTAATAAGTTTCCGCCAAAATGTTAAGAGAGACAATCTGGGATGTGGGCTGTCTCATGCACAGTGTCCATGAGCTACTTCAAAAGCTTCAACTCTCAGAATTCTCACAGAGAAGCTGAAAGCAGCAGGTCTCACCTTTGACCTAGATATCACACTGACACATCACAGATACAGGAATAGCAGATGAATAATATGTGTTAAAAACCTATGTCCCAAACATATACATTACTATAACTCATTTAATTCATCTGATTGACAAGCATAAATAATTTTATAACTCTATACTGGAAGAAATTGTCATGTGATATATTTTAAAGCAGTAGTATTGCATGTTTGTAAAATCTGGTTACTAAAATGTGTTTGCTGTGCATTATTTTGTATAAAGCAGACAGATTTATTGAAGGGACAGCAATGTTAGATGATGCTCAGTAAAGATACAACTCAGTGAGATCATATATATATATATATGTATGTGTGTGTGTGTGTGTGTGTGTGTGTGTGTATGTGTGTGTGTGTGTATGTGTTTGTGTGTATGTATGTGTGTGTGTTTGTGTGTTTGTGTGTGTGTGTATGTGTGTGTGTGTGTGTGCATGTGTATATATATATATATATATATATGTGTGTATATGTGTGTGTATGTGTGTATGTATATATATATATATATATATATATATATATATATGTGTGTGTGTGTGTGTGTGTATGTGTGTGTATGTAGATATGTATATAAATGTTTCTGAGAATCTGCTTAACTATGAAGTATGATTTATAACAATTTCTATGAATACAATATTTTATTCTATTGGCAATAATGAGTTTGAGTAAATGCTCATATACAAGCAATTCAAGGTTTTTTTTGGAAGCTGTTAACTGTATTTACATGACAGAAAATAGATGCATCCTAATATATGTAATGTCTGAATCATATTAGCCAAAGTTTTTGATTTAAATGAATGTTAGAACTTATTTTCTCTCCTCTTGATTTCTAACATCAAGATTATTTGAATGCTATTTGAATACAAGTGTTTTATATTACATGGATGTATATAGTAGTATGAACAGTTTTTAAAAAAAAAAAAAAAAAAAGGTTTATTTTAGTTTATATGATGCTGTTTTACCAAATGTGTAGTCTTGTCTTGCTAAATAATTGAATTGAAAACTGTTAACTTCAGTTAAATATAACTAGTATTAAATTGATAAGGTGGTAGCTTACGTACTGCTGCTTAGGGTAGGGGGTTAACTTGAGTGGTAAATACTACTCTAAGTTGGAGTTTATAACTCCAGGCTGGATGCAAGGTTTAATCCTTACATTATTTTCACTTGTTCATTGTTATTTGTATATAGTTTTGACATCCACAATATATTTTGTACATTCATTGTCACTACAAACAAAATTGAATCCTATACGAAATCCCATAAGAGATTCAATAAATACAGCTATATTTAAAGGTACACCTAAAGGAGGAGATGTAACATTACTTATCTTATTATTTGTTATTTTGATCATAAGATTCTTAAGTTTTAAAAATGCCAAATGACATCTTTAAAAGGAATTTCTTTAAACATTAATGGATTGAATAATCCATGTAAAAGGGCAAGCCTAATAAGATACATTAATTTACATAAGGCCAACTTAGTCTTCCTACAAGAAACCCACCTCTTGAAAAAAGATATTGATAAACTAGCCACAAACAAATATACAGTATTGGTTAGTTCAGAGCACACTCAGAAAAAAAGAGGAGTGGCTATTTTATGGAATAAAAGTATGCCCATTCCTAAAACCATTAAGTCTTATCAGGATGACAAAGGAATGTTTTGTATGGTTACAATACAAATTAATGGGAAGACTTACACTTTAATTAATGTATATTGGATACCTGGAATTGGTATTAATACAGTGAAACATCATCTTGATAAGATCATATCATTCTCTATAGGAGATATTATTTTAGCTGGTGACTTTAATTGTATACTACATGAAAGTGATACTACCACTATAGGAAAGAGAAAAATTACATCTAATGCAAAACATTTAAAGGATTTTGCTAATTCTTATCATTTGAATGATATTAATAATCAGATAGATTCAAAATCATTACCATACACCTTTTTTTCTAACAGATACAAAACTTATTCAAAAATAGATAGGGTCTTTATTTCTAACCAGATGGTAACAGATTTAATTAATTCCAAAATCATTTCATGTCCTATATCTGATCATAATTCAATTGTTTTTGAATTCATGATAAAAAATCCTCATAATGTTCAGATCAAAAGGATACCAGCATACTTAACTCAACCAAAAGACTATAAAGAATATATACTTTCAGAAGTAAAACATTTTTTAGACATAAACAACACTCCTGAAGTCTCCATTGTTTATGTTTGGGATGCCTTAAAATCATATCTATATGGACAAAGTATCAGATGGTATAATAATAAAAGGAAATCTTGGGATAAGGAATTGTTAGATATTCAAAGTAAATTAGACTCTTATAAACATAATAATAAAGAAAATATTATGGACAAGAAAGTTATTGAAGAAATAAACAAACTAAATGAGAAATACAAAGAAATTTTAACTCATAAAGTTAAAATAACTTTAGAGAAATACAAGTTTTTGTCTTATTCAATAAGCCCCAAATACTTACATAGACTTAAAAATAAAACAAAAAGGTTGAATAAACAAAACCATATCAAAGAAATCTTTTCTCTAAGGAAAAGAAGAATGTTTCTAGTATACCAGAAATACTAGATGAATTTAGAAATCACTTTCACAAAATTAACCATAATAATATTAACATGGAACCTAAAGATAAAATAAAGGAGTTTATAACCACAAATATGAATAAAAAGCTTAATAAACAACAGATTAAACTATTGGACAAGAGTATTTCATATACAGAAGTTATTACACAAATAAATAAGCTTAAATCAAACAAAGCACCGGGTAATGATGGTATTATACCAGAGATATATAAAATCCTTTCTAAAAATACATATTCTTTAATACATAAGGTTTTTATTTTGGCCCAAACTGAGTTAATAACCCCCCCATCTTGGCAATATATATTTATTTCGCCAATTTTAAAACCTAATAAAGATCCAACTAGATGTTCCTCATATCGGCCCATCTCATTACTTAATGTTGATTATAAAATGTTTATGAATATCTTTGCTGATAGATTGAAGACAATCATTCCCGGCATTATAGATATAGATCAGACAGGCTTCATTGTAAATAGAAATACTTTTGATAATATAAGAAGAACTTTAACATTAATAAATTTTGCAAATAGGAAAAAGAAAGATTTAACACTTATTAGTCTTAATATAAGTTCAGCATTTGATTCAGTAAGTTGGGACTATCTGTTTACCTTAATGAAGTGCACAAACTTCTCGGATGCATTTGTAAATCTAATTGAACATTTATACAAAGGAACGTTGGCTTATATTAAGGTAGGAACATATGTTTCACAAAAATACCCATTCTTAAAGGTACAAAACAAGGATGTCCACTTTCTCCACTATTATTCACTTTAGTAATGGAGCCTTGGGCTAATTTGATCAGAAACAGTACTGACATAGAGGGTTTTGAAATAGATGAAAATACAACATCCAAAATTCAACTTTTTGCAGATGATGTTGTAATTACATCAGCAGGATCTAATTCTTCTATACAGTCTCTATTTGATAACATGATGAATTTTAAAAGTATTTCTGGTTTAATATTCAATGAAGAAAAAACTAAAATACTACCTATATATACACGAGAAAATATTCTCATTAGTGATTTTACTAAATATGTACCCAATTCAGGTCAGATAACTTATTTAGGTATAATACTATCTAAAGATATTAAATCTATTATATATAATAATTATAATACCTGTTTTCTTAATATACAAAATCTTTTTAATACCTGGAATAATATGTTTTTTACTATGGAGGAGAGACTTACAATTATTAAAATGATAATATTCCCCAAGATTTTATACTTAATACAATCAATAATACTTCCACCTGCAAAAATAATTATCAAGAAACTGAACACACTAATGTTAAATTTCTTATGGGCACCTAATAGACCTAGGATTGCATTAAAGAAACATACTAATAGCTGGTCTCAATGGGGTATTTCTTTTCCAGACTTTAATTTATATACTATCTCTTCTATTGTAAAAGTTATTACTTTATTAATAGATCAGTCATATGTCACAAAATGGAAAGATTATTGGGAGCTAATTAGTATACACTTCATGAAAATCTCCTTAACACATAAAAATATGATTGTAAATAACTCCATGTTATGGTTACTAAAGGAATTTTGTACTTCACCTATTACACCTAAACATATGGTTTGTTACCCATTAAATATTATTATTAGTTATCGTAACTTTATATTCATGCACCCTAAGTATAGGGAATGGAATTTTATTGTATTTCCTATAATGTATACTCAGGGTATGCTTTTGTCATCTACTTCTGAAGGAACTCATAGATAATGATCTAAAGTACTGGTATCAGTTGATATCTGATAATAAAGTTAAAAATCTAGATTTCTTAAAACAAGAATTTGATCTAAGAGAAACTTGCTGGTTAGAGGTTCAGACCTTTAGACAACATCTCATTGATAAAATAGATTTAATGTCTATAACTGTTAAAGAATCTATTCCAACACTGATTGATTACTTGATATTAAATTTACAGCATAAAGTTTCTGATAAAGGTAAACTTTCATACATACATAAAGTTATCAGACAAGAAACTTTTTACAGTGTAGATTCATACTGGAATTATTTCACTTCTATTAATGGGGACCCACCAAATCAACAAGATTAACAATATATATTGGAATCTGCTTATAGAATTACGTCTTCCATTGTCTGGAGACTTTATACATGGAATTTTTTACATAGATCTTTTTATACACCTTTGATGATGAATAAAATAAATAAAGATAATCTATGTAAGAGATGTAATGTAGAAATTAATGCTGACTGGGCTCATATGTTTTATGACTGTATAAAATTGAAAGAATACTGGAAGTCAATTAATGAATTTTTGCAGGCTTTTTTACAGATAATTTCATTATTTCTAAATCTCTTATATTATTCAACACACCTGTACCTCAAAGTGTTAAAAAGGTTAAGCTTCCCTTGTTATGGTCTATTCTAGCAGTGGCTAGGAAAATAATAACTAGAAATTGGATTTCAGATGCACCTCCTTCGTTCAATGAATTTAAAAATGTTATGAATATAGTGTGCCATATGGAAATAAACACAATTAGGACTAGAACAAATAGAAAAACATCTTATTTTATTGTATGGGATAATTTACAAAATTTGTTAAAAAAATTTTAATTTCAATAGCATGGTATTTTAGTTTAATTAATTGATCTGATTGTAGTGGATGTCTTTGTAAATACTTTAGTTGTTTTGTTGAATATTATAATAATACCTATTTTTAATTACTTGTATAAAATTGTTATGATATTTCTCTTATATGTTAAAACAATAAACCTGTTTTGAAGAAAAAAGAATTAATAGCTTGCACCTGCAAACAACTCTTCTCCAAGTACCCTTGTATCTCAGCTCAGAAGAAAATTGATTTCCTTCCTCGCAGCCGTTTGCTTACCCATTATTCCTGATAGAGTACTCTGTAGGGAATTTTTAAAGTCTGCCACCTCGTTACATTTCCAAAACATATGTTCCCAGTTACTTCTTTCTTCCCCATCACACCTCCAACATTTTTCATCAGCCTGAGGAAATATTCTTTGAAGTCTGCTCGGGTTATAAAAATACCTAAGCAAACACTTACAGGCAAAGATCCTAAACCTTCTAGAGTAAGTTGCGTATTTGGGAACCATACTTATATCCTTATACTTTTTCTTGTACATTGCTTTTCTTCTTCCCATTCTTTCCTAACCTCCTCTGTTGTATTCTTAGAGTTATCATGCAATATTTTATATGTCCTACAAATTATCCATTTTTAACAGCAGCTTCAGCTCTAGATTCAACTAAAAACCTCTACCAGAGAAGGCCTTTCACTTAAAATTCTCCTATCCCTTTCTATTTGCGTGCACTCCCATTTCACTTCGTAATAGCAAAGGCACTCTGTCTTCTTGCCCTCATTCCACTCTATTATTTTTCCTGCTTGAGTTATTTACTCCCAATATCTTGGCTCCTTTGCCAGTTTTTTCCAGTCAATTCCAGCCTCCTCTTGCTTGTTTTGTTTACCCCTACATGCAGTCATCCCGACTGGCAACATTTCCTTTCTCCATTCTTGTATTGGCTTAGTTCTTAGAATACTTTTTGCTACTTTATGGATATAATTTTCTGTATAGTTATTCTCCTTAAGGATCTGCATCCAAAAATTATATTCTCTCTCTTTGTCTCTCTATTTCTTGAATTTCCCCCCTTGCTTCATCATCATCTTTTTCCACTTTGAATTATAACATTCTGCTTGTGTTATGTATGAGCCTTACCTGTAGCTCTAAAATATCCCTTCATATCAGGTAAACATAAACACTTTGTTCTCTTGGAAGGATCACCTTATCCCACGTAAATTTTTTCCTTTTCTCTCTCAGAAAAATTCCTTCAATTCTTTATTATTGTCCACAACTTCTAGTCTCCCCAATAACATCCTCACTGTTGCAAATCAAATTCCATTCCATTCCATTCCCATCTCAACAACCCAAGATTGCTGCCTAACTTTATAATGCTTTTGTCCAGCCTTTTTTTTTTCACTCTTTTTGCATTGTAATTTTCTTAGTACTAAAAAAAGAGGAATGTTAGAAAAAAGAAAAAAGGCATCTGTTTATTTTACTGTCTTTATCACATACAACTTTTACTATATAATGTGTACTTTGTATCATAAAAAGTTTTATAGAAATACTGTTAGGACCAAAACTGTTTTATTTACCCATTACCTTTTTCCCTTTTCCCTCTGCCTGAGTCTCTTTCCAGACATTAACTGAAACTGTTTTACTTGCCAATTACCTTTTTCCCCTTTCCTTCTCTTTTATTGTCTTTCCAAACATTAATGACAGAAAGTTATTAATGTCCCTCACAAGTTTAACATAGCCAACAAAAGTCCATTCTTCCCACTTTTTCTTGTACAGCCATATTTCACAGATTTGGACAGCGCAGTGGTAGCATTGTCGCCTCACAGCAAGATGTTCTCTGGTTCGATTCTTGGCTGGGGGGTGCCTTCTGTGTGGTGTCTGCATGTCCTCCCTGCATTCGTTTCCTCCCATATTACAAAGACATGCATTTCTCCCCAGGCCTCCGCTGAAAATTGGCTTTGTTCCAAGTCAGACTTTCCCGGTTAACAAATGTTAAATAAATGTGATTGATGCATTTCATCTCCTCTCATCTGCAGGCTCTGGTTCAAATCTAAATTACTCCTGATTCTCCTTGTCCACTACTGTGCTTTTCTCTGTCTCTCAAGCATTTTCCTTTTGAACATTGGAAAATGCTTTACTGGCAAGTCTCTCTGTAAGCTTTATTATCAAAGGATTAAAAGCATAGTCCCCTTCTTCATAATGGGCAAACTTTTGTATTTCCTCCTTAGCCTGTTTTGCATCAAAAATAACTTAGATCGTCCAGGAAGAAATATTCTGAAGACAGCTGGATTCAGCAACTTCAATCTCACATCTGCGTGTTAATTTCCTTAATTGTTGGAATAGATCTGCTTCTGTTCTGCCTAGTGTACAGTGAATAATCATTTTCCATAAACACTCTACTGTCTGCAACTTGTTATACTTTGCCCTTCTCCCAGAGTTTTGTCTTGAGCAACTCTTTCTGCTGTTAGTATAGCATCTTTACTAATACAGGTCTTGGCTGCTTTCTCATGGACAAGTTTGGAGCATACACACTGTGTGTGCCCTTTTACTTAACAAATCTTGCTGTGGAATACCAGCCCAGCTGCTTATTTGTTTCTTCAAAAATTTTAAAGTCTATTCCTTCCAGTTTCTCTAATGCAGCAGAAAAATTAAAAGGCTGTTCTTTCCAGTTTCTCTGGTACAGCAGAAAATCTCACAGTTTTCCCTGTAAGCTCTGCCCTCTAATTTTACAATTTTTTTTAAACGTCACTTCTTGAGTAGTCTCATTCTCAGCCTTTTCTTCATTTTGCTCTCTGAATTTTGACATTTTATCTGTTTAAAGTTTCTTCCATTTTTCCAACTTTTTGTTATTTGAGATGATATACTCCTTCAGTTTTTCATTTATTTTTATCAGCTGTCTAGGTTACTAGAAGCCATGACTTGCACCATAGCTGGATCTTGGACTGCTTTTTGCTGAACAACTGCAGGATTCTTCTCAGTGAGTGTTTTATCTTCACCTCTTCTATCTGAGTTTCTTTCAGACTGTCTAGGTTTCTTCTTTGCTGGCATCCAGGCTGTGTAATAATAGTTGGTAACTGAATTTATTAAAAGTGGCAGAGTTCCTGCCCCTTATCTTTTTTTTTCACAGAGAGCTGAAGTTAAGCTGTTATCAATGTGCAGCCATCATGGAAGTCCCATTCGTTTCGTCATTTTGTCTTCTTTCTAAAGCTTATTTTGGTTAAAAAATTTTGTCTGTAGCTTAAACAAAGGACATTAATTTACATATCAACCCCTGTCAAAACAAGGGAAGCTATTAAGCTAATTTTTCATGTAATATTATCAGTACACGTTTACACCCCACCCCAGCAGCCAAAGATCACAACATTTTATTAACTTTTAACTTGTTTCTGTCCATCCTTTATGATACATGCTAACGAGTCTGTATTATACAAATAAGAAAATGTAATTTTTTGTTTTTATAGCTTTGATATGTACATCATTTGCTAGTAATACTCCCCCACCTCACATTTAGAATATTCCTGACTGCACACTCTATAAAACTGCTTTGCAGTATAATATGAAACGTACATCATGGGTTTTTACATAAATATTAATAAGAACAAACTGTTTTACTTGATTACTTCTTCTTTCCCTTCACTGTATTTCAAAGTTGTAATGATACAAAGTAGGGTATATGTTTTACATAGCAGTTTAACACATTCAACAAATTACCAGTCTTTCTCAGCCACTTTTTCTTGCAATGCCACAATTCACTTGTATATTTCTGTATGAATGTATGAAGTGGAATTGAACATTTTTGTTTCTCATTTGTTCACTAATTTCAGTGCTGCTGGTCTTCTTTCTGATCATCTCCATCTCCAAGCACCACTCCATACTTCTCAAACGTCTAGATTTGTTTTACAGAATGTCCATACTTTTACCTCATGTTTTTGGTTTGTTCCTCATAAAAGTTGTGATTTTCTGGAAAATCACTGAGGACTGAAGTCAGGAAAAAAAAGACAGACATTTGAGTTTCAGACTTCATGTATTTCATAAAATGTATACAAATACAAATCCTATTGCTTTTAGCAACTTTAAGTTCTTAAGAGCAACATTTAAAATGTGTTCCTGATTTTGGGCTTTTATATTTTATTATTTTTAGCTCTATCCAGATTTCTTGTGCTTAGAGGTTGAGAGGTGTGCACCAGTCTCTGGTTCACTTCCAAGATGCTCCTAATTCTTCTAGTCAGCTCATGTGTTTTTTTTTTCTCTCTCTCAAGCATTTTCCTTTGACACATTGGAAAATGTTCCGTCGGAAAAGTCACTGTATGTGTTTTTTTTATTGTCAGAAGAATGCGAAGCAGAATACTCGCTTTGTTGGATACATTTTGATCTCATGTTGTCAATTTTCATTCATTCCTCAACTAATGGTTTCAGATACAATCCTCAGATCTGATTTGGCCATTATACTTGCTCATGGCCTCCAGAAAACTCTCAAGTTCCTTCTCTACCCATAATGCACCAACCCCTAACATCTGTCAGATCTCATTTGCCACTTTCACTTCTAGACGTGGTCATCATCAGCTCTCAAGTCTGAGTGGGAGATGAGTCTTTTTCCATATATTGTCCCTTTTTCAGAATTTTAATATATTTTCTTCTGCATTTCTGTACTTCTAAACTCACTTTGTACACTCATTTGTGTGTTTTTCTTCCTACCATTGCTGGTAGGCGTAGTTTAATTCCCAACCCTTTAACACTTTGTGTGCTCTAAATTTGCCATTAGTGGTATTATCTTTCCTTTCCATTACACCTGGTGTAATTTCTTTAGTATCATTGGAGATCCTTTACTTTTCTGTCCTTTCCTAGTTAAAAAAAATAAATAAATAAAATTATTGTTGTATGTTTTTGATTGTTGACTTTACTAAGAGGATGTTCAAAAAAGGTCCTTCAGGATTCAAAAAATATGAGAAGTATGGACACAGATTGCCCCTCTCTGATTCCCATTCTCTTTGCATCTATTGCTTGAGTCCAGATCATTTAAAGACAGACTGCAGCATTTGCAATACATTTATTCCATGTGCTGTTGCAGACAGTAAATAGATTAATAATTAATACCCCTAAATACATACCCCTTAAATTAATAAGGGTTTGCTGCCTACCTCTTTTTCTGAGGCCATCACTGGGGCTCAATCCTCCAAACACTTTCTTGGTATCTGGATACTGCTCTGCGTGCACTGGCTCTGACTTGCTTGGAGCAGGATGAGTGTCGGAGTCGAAGCATCCCTGTCGGATCTGGGATGCTGGAGTTGACTCTGAAGTTTTCAGAGCCATCTCTTCCTCTTGGAGTTTCAGCACTGGACAACTCAACTATGGCTTCCACCTCTGATGGGTTGCTTTCGGAGCAGAGGAAGATGATGGGCCAGAAACTTGCTTTCTCAGCTCTTTTGTCTTCCTTCTGTCTGGAGCAATCTGCCTTTGAGGTTGTGAAGAGAGTGTTCTGTGTTCCGGCAGAAAAGATGGGTCCTACCCCCTCAAATCCACCCACTATTTCTCAGATGGCTTTGCATTGTGAACATCTACATTTTACCCCATAGGGGCAGCCAGCCCAAAGCTTCCAGACCACCCAGCAGGGTATCCTAATCTCCTCTGATACTTCACTGGATCACCCCACTGAGGAAGTCCGTAGGAACAGGAAGTGCAAAAAGAGGCACTTGGACTCTCCTCAAGAGTCCGTCACCGAGGATGCTTTCGATAAAGGAGAGGGGTTCTCAAAATCGCCACCCTGATGCCAACTCATTTGGAGACATTCTTGAGATCCTTAAGCATAAGGGTGGCTGGTCTTTCCAAGATCCTTATACAGAGAAATTGGTATTTCTGGAAGCCTTTGGAGCTGGCCAGCCTGCCTGCCCGCTCATGAACTCATTGACTTGGTCTCTAGGCAGGCATGGATGGAACCTGATGAGGTTGAGTCAGCCCCCAAGAGGCCAGACCAGATTCTGGCTCCACCAGAAGGCAGGGAATATTAGGGTAAAGGGGTGCCAGTAGATGCCATTGTCGTGGCGGCAGCTACAAAACAGGAACTTGCAGAAGAGACTTCCACTGTTATTCCTTGTAACAGAGAGTCTAGGGTGTTGAACAGATTTTAGAAGCATGTTTGTGCTTCATTGACTTTTGCATTCAGATCACTGAACTGTCTGCCGCATTTTACAAGGCTTTAAAGAGATTTCATTAAAGAGTTATTGAAATCTGTTTCTGAAATCGAAACTGCTGAGGCTCAGTCTTCAGTAGCTTCTCAGTTGGCTTCCTACAAGCTATATCTAATTAATCCTTGAGGCTTATTTCGCATGCTGGAGAAGGGACCTCAAGGGATGCGGGCTCAGGCATTTCCATAAGGAGCATGCCTGGATGTGCCTGTGTGATTTTGCGAAGCACTTCAAGTCCTCGTTCGTCAGTGCTCTCTTTGATGGCTCTTCTTTGTTTGGCCCCACAGTGAAGGAGACTCTCTCCAGGTGTGAGAAAGATGGAATGACCCGGTCTGTAGTGGGAGTGTGTTTTTCATTCCCTCAGAGGACCTTTTACAGGAATCAATGGCGAGGTCAAAAAATGTGGTTCAGAAAGTCCCAGGGTCCTTTCCAGGACACACATCAAGATAGTTTCCCCAGAGGCAGGAGGAGTACAAATGAAGGTGACACCCTGTGGCAGAGGAGGCCAGCAAAACCAGAGGTCTAGAGATTCCTCTTCTGACAGACCCTTTCAGCACTTTTGAAAGGAGGCCCAGTTGTCCATCCCTGCAGGCAGTCAGGGGTCACTTAACTCTGCAACAGAGAGCCTAGCTAGCTATAACAAAAGACATTTAGGTGCAGCAAATTATTTCCAGAGGTTATGTAATTCCCTTTTCCATACTGCCTCCATTATCAAGAAAATTTCCTGATGTTCCACCCAGTCAGAGGAAAGCAGCAACACTGGAAATTCAAAAGCTGCTAATAAAAAGTCATCCAGGATGTCTCACCAGACCAAATAGAATCTGGAATATTCTTTTTAGTGCCAAAGAAAACAGGGGAGTGGAGACCAGCTTTTGATCTCAGTGTGTTGAACAAGTCAGTTTGACACACACACAGTTCTAGATGTCACTGTTCAGTCCATTCTGCCCTTTCTGGGCAAGGATGACTGGATGTGCTCGATAAATCATCAGGGTGCATACCATCACATAAAGATGAACAGATGATCCAGAAGGTATTCACGCTTCCGGCTGGGAGCCAGTCATTGTCATTTCAGAGTACTGCCCTTTGGCTTCATCACAGCCCCCCGGGTGTTCATGGTAGTGGTATGGTAGTGGTAGCAGCTCACTTGAAACTGCAAGGATTCCGGGTGTTTCCATATCTAGATGACTAAATTACCAGCTCAACCAGGCATCGACTGATAGAAGCACAACATCACGTTACAAATTTATTCACATCTCAGAATAATCATAAATCACAACAAGTCTGACATACAACCAGCACAGGCATTAGAATTCGTAGGAGCAGCATTCAACTCAATTGCTGTGGCAGCTTCTCTTCTTCTATCAGGAGTGCAAAATATAAAAATGCAGGTCAGGAAAATAATTTGCAGTACCCGAATTTTAGCCAGATTGATTCCCCTAGCCCTGGTGCTAGGAATACAGTGGTCAATACTTTCTCAACCTGTCAGAGAAGATAAGAATAACTCAAGAATGCAAAAGATACCTTTGGTGGATGCAGTCACAACAGGTATTACATGGTCGTCCTTTTATCCTCCCTCAGCCTAACGGTGACCATGGATGCTTCCCAGATTGAGGGGGGGGGCATTTTCTTGGGAAAACGGTCCAAGGCAATTGGTCCCCTGGAGAGGCCAACTTGCATATCAGTGTTCTGGAGATGAGAGCGGTGCTTCTGGTGTTGCAAGCATTCCAAGACTCCCTCTTGGAACAATTGCAATCCAGACAGACAATATGTCAGTAGTTTGGTACATCAACAAGCAGGGTGAAACCAGGTCTTACCCCCCTCCCACCCCCATGTCGAGAAGTTCTCAGAGTGCGGCAGTGGGTGATGTCTTCCAACCACTTTCTAATAGCAATGCTTATTCCAGGGAAGTCCAACCTGATAGCAGACAAACTGAGCAGGTCCATCTTAGTACCTCATGAGTGGTGTTTCAACAACAAAGTGACAGATACGATTTTCAGTCAGTGGGGCAGACTTTGCTGCAGTCTTTTTGCCTCTCCCCTAAACAGCAAGTGTACCAGCTTTTTTGTCCTTATCCCCCCACTGGGGGAATCACTGATGGATGCTCTACTCCACGATTGACCCCCTGTTCTTCTGTATGCTTATTCTTTGACTCTTCTAATTCCCAAATTCCTGCAGAAAGCAGCCTGGTTAAAGAGCAAGGTCATCCTTATTGCATCTTATTGGCCTCTACAGATTTGGTTTCACTTCTTTTGGCCTCATCTACTATGTCCACCTTGGATTCTGTATCCAGTTCCAGACCTCCTGTTTCATCCAACAGGCACGGTTCACCCGGATATCTCAAACCTCAAACCAGTTCCTTTAATAGACAGCCAGTGCTCTCTTCCCCTGTCCATTCCATACTTTTTATCTTCCCATAAGCCCTCTACTAGGCAACTCTACAGAAGTAAATGGAAAAAAAATGATTGTTGGCAGAACATAATCAGATAGACGCCTTCTCAGCTCCAATTCAGTCTGTTCTGGAATATTTGGTGAGTTTGTTTAATGAGGGTGTTAGTTTATTGATGTCACTCGTCTAGTCAGGATGTAATAAACAAGTCTTTGTGGATTCTGTTCAAGCAGCTTTGTTATGTACAAACACATTACCGGTTGAAGCTTGTTAACTTTAACTTGGGTAACATATATGCAAACTAGCTACATTCATTCTAATGTGCTTACACTCTGGCTGCACTTTCAAAATGGCATTAGGTACAACACGTGCCTGCTATTTATATGTGCACGTTCAGAACTATGTACGGGTTTACTATGGCATGTTTGAATGAGTTTGCATAGAATGCTAACAAAATCGAGTAATAACTTTGATTTCCATGAATGCAGAAGAACAGAATGTTGAAAATGTTTTGCATGAGAAAGTGCATTTGATATTTTTGACATTTCCCTATTCCGGCTATGAACCTGTGTTGGTGTGGTAATTTAAAGATAGCATCGAAGTATCCACATCCATATACGTTAGATTAATGCAGAACAGCAAAGAGACACAGAAAGTCAATGCCGCGCAACTTCCCCAAGATATTATTCAAGTGTAAGATTCAAATCAATGCTGTCAGAAACGTACAACACACCTTTTTTTTTAAATGCAGTCCAAAACAGCACACTGTGAAAGTATGTCACTCATTTAAACAGTATAGCATCTCCCAATCACAGATAATACCGACATCTGCTGCAACATCTCATAATAAAATAATAGTAATACTGTCCAAGCAATTCGTTAAATATCACCATAGTGTAATAACCTTGTTAAAAAGAGCAATGCTGTGCTACCAGATGCAGAAAACCTCTAACATTTAGTTCATCTCTCCTGGCTAGTAACCTGTCTAAAGCAGCCTCTTTATCGATAAGTCTCCATCTTTTAGGTGACGGAGGAACACATGCCAACAACCTGCTTTTAATGTCCTCAACCCTGTTCTGCTCCAGCTGTATAGCTTGCAAGACATCCAAGATGTACAATCTTGGTTTTCCAAGCAGACTATGTAGACACCGATGCCATCCCTCCACTGCATTTTCGCTTCTGGGGTAACCAAGTGTACAGGTGTCCCATTGGTTCCCAGAAACTGACATTGAATACTGGAGGTAAACGTTCAGAAGTAGTACAACGCATACCATACCTGCACAGTCTCCCCAGCACATAATTGTCATGGAAGAATCAGCGTAAAGGTTTGGCATTATCAGGCATATCTTCTTCAGTCTCTGCCAAGGTATCCTGGATGTAGACAGGGTGTATAAATGCCAACGTAGGTATTTGCTTATACAGGAGACTGAAACTAATACCACTACCAAAATCAGAAGCAAGATGTAACTTCTGAATCTGCCTCCAGATTATCTGGCACAAATGAAACCAGCATCCTTTGGCCACACTACTAGGGAAATGTGCTTGAATGGCATTCACTGCTCCCTTTTCAAAGTCATTCACTGCTCCCTTTTCAAAGTTACTGAGGACCATGTTTGGTTTTAATACCAAATCATACCGTACACATAGTGTAACTATACAGTTCCAAAATGTGTTATAGCAGTCCTCAGACTTTGACGGTAAAATGTCATATACCACTGGGATGACTTTACTTATACCTGCTTCGTCCAACCTACAGTGAATAGTATAAATCTGTTTACATTCTGTTGTACTTATGGGGAAGGTCCCATCCACTAAAATATAGTCAGAATTACATAACATATGCAGATTTAGACTGCGTGGCGATTACAACACAATTACCAGCTGCGCAGGCCTCTCCAGTATGTTCTACAGTACATCTAGCATTTCTAATAGGAAGATGATTAGCGGTTAGGTCAGGCAATGTGCTTACATCACTGAACATGTTTTACCTTTTAAGCTGCCTGACTCTATTACTGACTGTTTCAAGGCGGAAGTGTTTGGTAACGCATTTACAACATCTGTGGGGGTTTCTGACAGTATTCCAGGGACGACTTTACATGGCTCTTCAATAGAGATCTCAGCTCTCTTCTTAATGCTGTCCCTCACCCTATATATTTCACATTTCAGAGCATCAGGGACATGGAAATGTCCTGTGCTTTTTGTAGCCTGTATCCATCCCCTGCAAGGTCAGTAATGCATCTACCTCTACACTTTTCCTTTATTTTTTTTACAGCAGTGCCAGTAAGTTCTGTTATGCGTTTTCTCTTGTATGTATTGATAACAATCAATGTACAACATTCTCTTTCCCTTTTGACTCAGGACTGTACTGTAAACGTTACCAAACACTCCAGGCACTGCATACAAGTGCTCCTACTGGGATGGAAATTACAGTTTACGTTTAGTATTTACAGTTTGCACTCATAATATTCTATGTTGTACCCTTCCCCTGCTGATGAGCATATATACCTTGTCATGATAATGTATTCCTAAAGGTGTGGCGTAATCTTTATAATCCATTTACTATATCAAAACAATTTCCCCCACATGTAGGATTAGTGTACATCTGTTCATAGGTAAGTACTAGGCTATCTGCCTGAAGGCATTTATAAGCCTAACCAGAATGTGTTGGCTTTCTCCGCCCCCTTAGATTAGTTCCCTGTGCCTCTGTCCAGCAGAGCCACTGAAGTGGTCCCCGGGGGTAAACTTTCTGTTTCCCATCCACTCGTCAAGGTTTCTTTTTAAGAGTGTTAGTGAGGAACTCTGCATTATGTAGATTGGAATCTTGTTCCAAAGCATGGGAATCCTCTGGGACAGGAATCTATCCCTCCAGCACGTCCTGTTTATTGTTGTGGTGTGGTTTAAATCCCTAGAGCATGTGGCTCGAGGGGATAAGGTTTTCTTTAGGTGGAGCATGTCCATCAATTCTGGGTTGAACATGGCCTTGTATGTCAGGCAGAGATCACCTCTGAGTAGGCGGTATGCAACCGAGTACAGATGGGGTTTCTTCAGTCGAGCTGCATAGGGCATCTGTTTGAGGCCAGTGATCCTCTTGGTGTGAGGTACTTCTGTGGTCTTTCCAGCTGTTGCAGGTATCTTGTAAGGTACATCCCAAATGGGGCGTTGTACTCTATGGGTCTGATGAGTGATGAGTAGAGGGGCACAAGGACCTCTTTTGATCTGGATGCGAACTCTTTTGTGATAAGGTCGGCTACATAGAAGGATTTTGTAACCACTTTGGCACTGTGATTATCAAAGGAGAGATTACTATCTACTTGGGTCTCCAGATCCCTTATTACGTCTTCCGTATTTAGGGAATTACCACCTATGTGGTAGTTTGTGGGTACTTTGCTTTTTCCAAAGTGAATGACTATGCACTTGTTGGCATTTAGCTTGAGGCCATGATTTTGACACCAGGTATCTGTCTTAGTGAGACCCATTTGGAGGATGTCTGTGTCAGCCAGAGAGTCAATTATAGCCACTAGTTTGCAGTCGTCTGCGAACTTGGTCAGCCATAGTCCTCCTGCTCTTGCCTGTACCTCTGAGAAGTATATGCCGAACAGGAGGGGTCCTAGGACTGAGCCCTGGGGAATGCCACTTGTAACCAGTTTAGAGTCGGACCTAGCTCCCACAACTCTCACCATGTGGGTTCTCTCCTTGAGCCAGTTGGCAACCCATCTTGTGACATAGGGGTTTATGTTCAGACTGGTGAGCTTGTCTATAATACCAGAATGGGGAATGGTGTTGAAGGCCTTTGCGAGGTCTAGGTAGGCTGTGTGGACCACCTTTCCCTCGTCTATAGCCTTAACTATCTCATAGAAGTCCACCAGGTTTAGGAGGCATGATCTGCCCTTAACAAAGCCAAACTGGGTAGGGTCCAGTGTTTGGAGGTTCCCAATGTCTCTGTTAATTTGTTCCATGATGATGCGCTCCATAGCCTTGTAGACCAAGCTAGTCAGGCTTATGGGGCGATAGTTCCCGGGGTCTGTTGTGGCTCCACCATTGTGGAGTGGAATAACCGTTGCTGTGCGCCTCTCTATGGGTACGTAGCCTGTCGAGAGGCTGAGTTTGAACAGTGTGTTTAGGTGAGGGGTAAGTTCGTCTTTGAGCTTGTGTAGGACGTAGCCTGGGACACCATCCGGTCCCACTGATGCTGTGTTTTAGGCTTTGGAGAGGGCTGTTTTAACCTGAGTGTCTATGATTTCAGGGGTTCTACATTCTTCTGGTATGGTTATGGACCCTTTTGGGGGTGAGAGGGGGGTGAAGTTTGCTCTGAAACTGTCTGCCAGGATGTTGACAATATCGGTTGGTTCAGTGTATTTTGTGCTATTCTGCACTAACTCTGAGCAAATCTGAGCATTGCCACTTAGATTCTTCACATAGCTAATGAATGCCTTGTGGTTATCTTTGGAGTCCTTGGCAATTTTTCTTTCAAAGCTCACCTTGGATGATTTTATGAGGAATCGTAGTTTCTTGCTGATACTGATCAGGGATGTCTTCCCTTCTTGGGATTTTACTCTTTTCTGTACTAGTTTCCTCCTCCTATTGTATAGCTTGTTTATGGCAGGAGTCCACCAGACTGGATTCCTTTTCTTAGAGGAGTGAGTCTTGGTTTTACTTGGGATAGCACAATCCATGTATTGTTATAGGTGCCCGTAGAATGCATTAGTAAAGGATTTTGCAGCTTGGACAGCAGTATCCTTTAGCATGGGGGCTTTGAAACTTTCCACCTTGGTCTTAAGTAATGTGAAGTTTGCTTTTAAAAAGTTTTTCACAGTGGTTTCCTTGTCCGGGGGTGGGAGCAGAATGTGGATATCCAAAGTGATTTATTTATGGTCAGATCTAACCAACGAGGGGTTGACCTCCGGTGTGGAACACCGGTCGCCCATGTTGGTGATGACCAGGTCCAATACGTTGTCACCTCTGGTGGGAGTGTTGACCAGTTGATCCAGGGCGTTTGAGTTTATAAATTGTAGGAACTGTTGAGCAAGGGAGTTAGTACTTGAGTAGTTTTCCCAGTTAATGTTTGGGTAATTGAAATCACCCAATATTAGGGTGTTTGGTAGGACCTTTATATTTCCCAATGTTTCCAGAAATGTGGAATGGGGGTCCTGGGACATGGTGGGTGATCTGTAGCATGCTGCAATTTGAATTGCAGTTTTGCCCATTGTTAGTTGCACATGGTTGATCTCTAAAGCATCGTGCTGTGCCACTAACCTGGAGGCGTAGGTATCCTTGATGAATATGGATACACCCCCCCCCCTTTTTGTATTTCGGTCCAGGTTCTGTGGCGAACTGTATGGTATGAGTTGTAGCCTGGTAGTGCTGGGGTGCTCTCTGGAGCCTTAAACCAGATTTCTGTTACTGCACATATATCAATTTTCTCCATTCTTAGGAGTGTCTCGAGTGCTTGCATTTTGAGGTTTAGACTTCTGGCATTGAGTAGCATTACCCTCAGTTTTTTGTTTTGCTATTTATGGAGGTGAGTTTGTCTTTTGAGCCTTGCCTATAAAAGGCACTATGGGGGTGGCAAGAACCTTGGGCAGTATTCGAATGCCCAAGTGTGACAGGTGCAAAGCAGTCTCTAGTGAAGCAGCGTGGCTTGTCGAGCATGTCATCCCAGGCGGACAGACACTGGATCCCCTTTGAATGATACCAGAAACTTAGCCAATTGTTGAAATTGATAATTTTTTCTATATACCGTGGTATCATTTTGGTGAGGGCAGGATGCAACTCAGGGTCAGGGTCATAATGGCCTGGGCTATGCGATCAGAGAGCTCTTCCATGTCTCTTTTCATGTAGTCCAGGGAGGTACGGCTCAGGTCATTTACACCAACATGGACAATGACAGAGTTGTATTTGTACTTGTTCTGGAGTGACCTGAGTGCTTGTGTTACGTGGCGGATCCTGACACCCGACATGCAGGTAACAGTAACCTTCTCCTTATTCAGCCTAGTGCGTGGAACGTCAGTATGCCTGACTATAGAGTCACCAGTTACTAGTATGCTGGGTATGTTATTTTGCCTTAAGGGCTGTGATTGCATAGCACACTGGTTTTGTGAAGTATGTGTTTCATGGTTTGTGTTGGGTGGAGGTTGCTTGGATGTCTGCTTTGGAGGTCTCTGCTGCTTTTTCAGTTATTTATTTAGAGCTTCCAAGTATGTTTTTGTGTATTTATGTGTTTTTTTTTTGCCGGTGCTGGTTTAATGTGTCTCTGTGTGAGACTGGTGGTGCGATGCAAGTATTTCCCTTCTCCTCTTGAATATCTGATCCAGTCTTGGGTTGAGAGAGCTTAGCCTCCAGTTTGTATAATTGCATCTCTCGCATGTATTAGTGTTTGGTGGTAGGAGGAGAGGGTTGTCTGTGTACATGAGGCAGTTGTAACATTGCCTCAAAATGCCCAGATTCACCAGTTGGACTGGAGACAGCAGCACTGTTAATACCACACACAAGTCTCTCCTTTATTAACTCATCTTTTAAGTCACCAAACCGACACATTTTGCTTTGTTTTCTGAGGTCAGTAATATAAGCTGCAAAGGTTTCCCCTGGTCTCTGATCTCTTGTGTAAAACAAATGCCTCTGTAATGTAATATTTGTCTGGGTGTTGCGCATTTTTCTGAATTTGCGCTTCAAATGCTCGGGGTCTTCTCTGAATTCAGCCTGTACAACAGTATGACGATTTTCACCTTCTCCTTCATATACTGCTGGTGCATACACAAATGAACGCTCTCTTTCAGTGGCCTTTGACCCTTGCTAGGTTCAGCAAAATGAATGCCCTGGTGCATGCATCTTTGTCAGAATAAGCTGCTTGTATAAAAATAACATACTCTTACTATTCACCAATTCTCTGCAATATTCTGATCAAATACAAGTCAAAATCTGTCTGCCATATTAATGCATACCAGTTAAGGGTTTTGTAGATATGCACGAATACACACACACACACACACACACACACACACACACACCAGAAATTTATGGCAGTATTTGTAACTTTGCCCAACGGCCTCTGAATAACTGAACTTTACGAAATAAGTCTCTCGGGCATTGTAACACACTCAGAATTGGCATGCAGCAAGAAATTACCCCTTATCAATGTAAAGAAACATTTCAAATAATGAACTGTGTGAATGAACTGGGCAGAAGAAGCACGGATTTCAAAACATTTCAAGGTAACTACACTTTGCGAATAAGCAGTACACAGCACACTGAAACTTCTCCAAAATGGCATTGCTTTGCTAGATCATTTTTTACAGTGTAAGAAACACTCTGTAATGCTGGTATTTTGAGAATAGACACACCCAGCATAAGAAACTTTTCAAAGTTGCAGTACTTTGACTCTACTTCACGAAATAGTTGCACTTTGCAAACAACTAAACTCTTTGGAATACATGCACAGTAATAAGCACACACTGTAAGTAATTTTGCACACTTCGAGGTACTTTCAATAACTTTAGTTATGCCCTTGATACAATATGAAGTTGTAGTTATGCCAAAAACATGCAGTCACCTTGGTTTATTTATGCTTAATGTGCCTTTTTTACCCTTATTATTTTCATTTTGCTTGTTTAATCTCTTTTCATGACCATTTTCGTATGCTTGTTTTACTCTAAACTTGCCCGTTTTCTTTTAAATGCATTCATTTGTTTTAAACATACTCATTTTGCTTTTGTGCTCGTCATTTTATCAAATATCTTAATCTTAAACATTTTGCTTAATTAATAAACCTTTTGTGCCTCTCGCTTATTTTGTAATGTGGTTTCTGCCCTTGTAATGCTCTGTTTTATCTTTTTTATAAAGTAAACTGTTCATGCAAGTTTATATTATGTTTAATTTTTTTCTGGCTCTTTTTCATGCTCATTTCTCTTTATTTGCCTTCACTGTTATCTTTGCACCTCGTGGCTTTAAATGTCAGTATCTGGAATTCTGGTTCTGACACCATGTCGCTCGTCTAGTCAGGATGTAATACTTTGTCGGTTCTGTTCAAGCAGCTTGATTATGTATAAACACATTAAGGTTGAAGCCTGTTAACTATAACTTAGGTAACTTATATACAAACTAGCTACATTCATTCTCACGTGCTTACTCTCTAGCTGCACTTTCAAAATGGCAGTAGGTACAACATGTACCTGCTATTTATATATGCACGCTCATCACTTGCTATGCTTCTTAAAGACACATTACACATTGTGCTCTACATCTGACAACTTGCAGCAATCTCTAACTTTTATGCAAGATGTCACAATTATTTACTGGCTTCCTCTGAACTGTGCAAGGCCTTTTTGAAAGGTGCTGTCCTGCTAAGACCCCTTATAAAGAACCCACGCCCACCACCATGGAATTTAAATTTGGTACTGCAAGCCTTAATTCATTCTCCCTTCAAACCGGTAGCTAAATGTGATATTAAATTCTTGACCTGGAAACATATCTTTTTAGATGCAATTATATCTGCTCGAAGAATTTCAAAACTTCAAGCATTATCTTCTAAGCTTGTATATTTGATTTGTCATAAGGATAGGGTCATGTTGCATACCAGTGCTTCCTTCCTTCCTAAGGTGGTGTCAGAATCCAACATCAACCAATCCATTAATTTGCTGGTATTCTTTCCAAAATTTTCAAATAAAGGGGAATATATGCTGCACTTATTGGATGCTCATAAAAAAATTATGGTTCTGCTACACAGAACAAAAGAGATCAGAAAGACAGATCAATTCTTTGTTTCCTTTGCACATACCAGACCGGACAAATCAGTTACAAAGGTAACTCTAGGTAAGTGGTTGGCAGATTGCATTTCATTCATCTGTAACAAATTGAATATCTCCTTACCAAAGCTATTAAAGGCTCACTCAACCAGATCAATGACAACTACATCTGTCTTTCATTCTACAGCCTGTATGGATAATATATGTGTGGCTGCAACCTGGTCAAATCCTCATAGTTTTATCACTCATTACAGGGTAGATTTGGTCTTGAGGGGAAGAGCAGATTTTGGCTCAACCATACTGAGGAATAACCTTCCTTAGAGTCCACCCAGGATTTTAGGTAGCTGGGGACTCTGCCCCATTAGTTGAGAATTGAATAAAAATTGGTAACATCAGATAAAGAAGTTATGTACTCACCATAATCTTCCATATGTGTTGTCCATTTTCATTCTTCTTCAACTCCCCACCCATTATTAGAAGTAACCTTAACCTGCAAACATTGAAAGTAGGAACAAAGACCCTTTAAAAAGTAAATGTCTATTACTTCTTAGCTATAGCTCTTTCTTTTATTTCAACCCTATTTTTAAACTCCATTTTCATTTTATCCCAGTCACTAGCTAATACATCTAAAGATATTTCTGTCTTCCCCTAATAACTCTCAAATAATTTCCATTACCACCTTCTTTTTCTTTTGGCTGTTCCCATTAGGGGTCGCCACAGCAGATCATCTGTTTCCATTTCTTCCTGTCCTCTGCATCTTGATCTGTCACACCAACCACCTGCATGTCCTCTCTCACCACATCCATAAACCTTATCTTAGGCCTTCCTCTTTTTGTCTTACCGGGCAGCTCATCCTTAGCATCCTTTTCCCAATATACTCGGCATCCCTCCTCAGCACATGTCCAAACCAATGCAATCTCGCCTCTCTGGCTTTGTCTCCAAACCGTCCAACTTGGACTTACCCTCTAATATATTTATTTTTAATCTTGTATACCCTCATCACACCCAGTGCAAATCTTAACATCTTTAACTCTGCCACATCCAGCTCTGACTCCTGCCTTTTTGTCATTGCCACTGTCAATAACCCATATAACATAGCTGGTCTCACTACCCTGTTGTAGACCTTCCCTTTCACTCTTACTGGTACTTGTCTGTCATAAATCACTCCTAACACTCTTTTCCACCCACTCCACCCTGCCTGTACTCTCTTTTCTCTTCCACACTCGCCATTACCCTGAACTGTTGATCCCAAGTATTTAAACTCCTCCATCTTCGCCAGCTCTTAAATTCTTCTGTTTTTAACAGGTAGGTGGCAAAGTACCATGGCTTATTTGTACTTCTTCATTACCCTGCATTTTATCTTGGTTTTTATTGGTGCATGATCAGAAATAGTTATTGGATGTGTTTCGAAGCTTTCATTTAAATACACATGCTCCTGTGAAATGTAATTTCTATAATTTCTAGCCCAGTTATTGTACCTTGAAGAATAATATGTAAATTCTTTCCGAGTTCCTGCTACTGAATTCACATCTTCCATACCAAATATTTTCATAGATTTCGTCGGACATCTGCCCTCTTTTTTTTTATGTTGACCCCTTTAGTTCCCCCTGATACATCCTCACTATTGCAAATCAAATCCCATTCCTCACCTATAAATAATATTCCCTGCTAAAAGGTGATGATTTCTCCCAAAATTTTCTTAAACTCCATGACACCAGTTTTTGATGGAATATAAATGTGCACCATTGTACTCCTCCTGCCTTGCTAATAGTGCGTGACAAATCTACCATTTATGTCTTATCTGCCACTATTGGAGCCCCTCTAGCAATTAGTGTAATTACTCCCATTTTCTTCTGTCCCTGATATTCTTCTGAATTTCCATCCTGAAATCCTCCTTGTGAAATTCACATGCTCATTTCTTCCCAAGTGTGTCTCCTACAGCATTACTATTTGCACTTTGCATTTCTTAATATAATTCAGTACTGTTTCCTTTTTATCTGTACCTATAAGGCCATTCACATTCCAGGGGAAAGAAGATGGCATAGTCATGATGACATCTCTATATCTCAACAGTCCTTAGTTTGGTACCCTGCAACAATTGAATTGTCCTTTTCTCCATCCTCAGTGTTGCGTCAATGCAGTTACATTGATTAGTTCCCAGGACTGTTGCTTTGTAATGTATTCCTTGTTTCTTCTTTTGCATAGATGTCTATTCTCCCTACCATTATTGTATGTGCCTCTCCTTTTTCAGGTTTCTTTTAACCCTTTCTCCTCATAGCTTCTCCTAGCAGTTTATGTTCAATGGTGTTCATGTCTGTGGTGAATTCTAGGCAGTCACCATCTGTTAGCTTGCCTCCTTTGCAATCAGTTTTAGAACTAGATCAGACAGATTGACAGGTTTGTTTTACCATGAACCCCCACCCACAGCTATTTCTGTTAAGGCTGTTATGATGCTAGTTACCCTTTTCCAAATGCTGAGATCAAGCTTGGTAGTTCTAGGTTTCCCATTACTATGTGCCTGTCCCTTTGCAAAGGCAGCACTGTGGGTTTGTCCAGACCCATGATAATCATTCTGTCAGTGTCCAGCTAATAGTGTAAATATACTGGGTGTGACCCATCCAGCTTTGGTGCTTTGTGCTCCCCTAGTCTCAATAGTTCTTTGCTACCCTTCTTTGATCTGTTGATTTTTTTATGAATGTTTACTCATGCCTAATCTAAGTCTGCCAGAACTCCACTTTTCAGCACTTATTCAAATAATTCCTTCAGAACTTCTACTTGCTGCCTTGCTTTAATATATCCTTAACTTTCCTTTATTAATTCATTTGTTTCTGTTGTATCCTTCCTCTTCACCCATAAGTTATTTCTAAAGTAAGATTTTTCTTTCCATAAATACGTTCTGGTCTTGTACAAGCCCACCTACTTTTTTCAATCGCCTTTTTTCTACCATCTTCATAGGTTTATATTAATCTTGGGGGTGAAGATTCATCAAAAATCTTGGCCAATATTGTAATTGAACAACTGATGATTGTAAAGGAATGTAAAGAAATGGTGGTGAGATTATTAGAAAAGGGAAGGAACAAACGTCATAGAAATAAATGGATTTTGTGGGAACATTACATAAAGAATAATCTTCAAATGTTTGAGCTTTATGCATGAAAATGAAAAGTGTTTGTTGCGGTTTCTTTTCTATTGTATGCCTGCCCATGTCCTTATATACAATGTTAAAATTTAATAAAATTGTTTAAAAAAGAAACTTGGCCAATAAAATAAGCCATGCCACCCTTGTAATGATGAGAGTAGACTAGTTCTGTCTGTATTTGATTTCATTAGCATTTATGCCTGGTATGAATTTAATACTATCTATTCAATGGTCGAGGTTTACTTTAAAGGTTTTTAGGAAGATATTCTGCTTGATGTGTAGAAGGAAGCCTATTCCAAAGCTATAAGATGCAGTAGATAAGAAACTTGTCACTTTAGCAGGTGATGTTAATCTTAAAGTGGGGATTATGTTCTCAGATTGGGTGTTGATTGCTTGCTCCAAGAAACACTAAGCAAAGACTTTTCCAAAGGACCCTATGAGTAGAGTGATAGTGATTTTAGTCTGTTGGGGAAGATTAAGTGGGTAAGTCAGGGATTTTCCTAGTTAAGAATCTTTGAGGCCTTTCAAGATTGAAAGTTGGTTAGAGAAGTACATTCCAAAGGAGGGCATTGTATTCACTGATGGGTCTTACAGGGGTGGAGTAGAAAGGGTTACAAGGGCATCCTTGGACCTAGAAGAAATGCCATGATGCTGTGATAGCCACAGAGTATGTGTGAAAGGAAAACTTTTCTTACAGAACTGAGATATTATAGTCAAAACAGAGCTCATTGTCAAGGTCCATATTCAAGTCTCTATAATTGGGCTCTGTTAAGAAGAATATTAGTGATATAAGAGGAAATGATAGGGGTCTAATTGAAGGTCACTGTGCTGCAGCTCGTAGCAGTCGCAGATTGTTTATGATCAGCACATTGCTTACTGGTCTGAATTTGGCCTTAATGTAGAAATTTGGCATCAGTGGGTGGGTTGGCAACCGTAGCCATTTTGCAGTCATCTGCAAACTTTGTTTTTCTTAGACCTTGGATATCTGCTTTTACATTTGAGAAGTAAATGCCAAACAATAGAAGATCTTAGACTAAATCATGTGGCATGCTAGAATAGATACCCCCATGTGACGTCCCCACTCTGGGTCAGTAATCAAAGAGCCTGAATCCACACCACTGACACTGGAGAGAGACATTCACTTGGAACAAAAAGAGAGACAATCAGTATTTCCAGATGCAGCTCTTGGCATCCGGCACAATTTCCCTTAAGAGCACACGGGAAAATACACAGTCCGGGGTCTGGGTTTCTCTATCTGTCCCCCCCCCCCAGTAAGACTTCCCACTGGCACAGCTATAGGTTTGAGTCCTCAGATGAGTGTCCAAGCCAAGTCCTCCAGCATCCTGTCTGTGAAACCAGTGCTTCATGTTACTGCTGCAAGTAGATGATGCACACACACTTTGAGATTTGACTTTCACATGCACACTTTGAGATTTGATTTTTACACACACACCCCCTTGAGAAAGGGTGGCACAGATTTACTAGTTATGCCCCCTTCTGCCCAGACAAAATAAGGTAGTTACAATGCCACCAGACACCCCAAAGCCAACTGCTCAAAGGCTCTTGCAATGGCACCCAATTATACTGAGTGAAATTAGTATTACTAGAAATGGAATGTTGCTCAAACAGCCAGGCTTTCAGAAGTGGCCACTGTGTCACCAGTAGATATAAATACTCTCAAAGGTTAACACATTCATTAAAAGACCAGCCGCAATGAAAAGTTTAAATTTGTTTAATAATAATAAAAGGACATGAAAATACAAAATATCTTTTTACAATAAACACCAAAGTTTTAGTCACAGGAAATATTAAAAACAACACAGGTGGACAGGTTCACAAAGTTACAGAAAAACAATACTTGGCTAATCTCACTATATTTTCATGACTGATCAGAATAACTATTACTCCCTGGTTACTTACTAGAGCAAGGCAAGATGAAGTGGGTGAGAGATCCTTCTTTGTCAGGTTACAAAAACAGAGTGCTCTAAGACTTCAGTCTCACCTAGTATTAAACATTATTTTTAATGATGGATTACAGAATGATATTGCATACATCTGGTTGTCTGGCTTCTGGTTCCCATGCTTCCCCGTTGTCTAGAAGCTGTCAGGATTTACCAGGTATGTGTCAGGAATGCAAACACAGAAAGCATTGCTAAATCTGTTACAGCTCCTGAAAGTCATAAAACAATTTCCAATCTCCACCCTTCTGAAGTAGCAATTAGTTCACCTCAATTATGAAGCAGGAAGCTTCATAGTATAGACTTTTTGTCTCTGGCTGCATTGAGAACTATAGGATACAATTTTTATGGCTTAAATTAAGTAATTTAATTTCTTACTATTTTCCAAAGTGATATGGATTGAGATTAACCTATTCTTTTCCAGTATCCGCTGTTACAATACGTACAGTTCAACAGCTGCAATAATGCATGTACATTTCTTCCTGTGTCCAGCAGGGTGCACAGCTGATACATTTTCAACACAAACAACTTTACAAATACATTTTCAGCACAAGCATCTGTACAAATCAGTTTGATATTCAGATAACATAATTCTTTACTGAATTCCAGCTAGCTGTGCTGCCCTACTTCTCCTGCCATAGCTCGCAATACCTCACATCATCACACCTTATAATTGGGCATTGTGAGTTTGGACACTAAATCTTTTAGCTATCCAGCAGAAGTTTGGATTAATCTTGAATTTAGAGAGTTTGTTTATGATGCTGACATGATGAATAGTGTCAAAGGATTTAACAAGGTTGAGGTAGACAATATGGACAGTCTGGCCTTCATCTAAAGCTTCTGCAAACTTGTTAAAAAAATTCACCAGACTGAGCAAACATGACCTTCCCTTAACAAATCCAGATTGATTGGTGTCGAGGATGCAGATGTCACCAATGTGGTTATTTAGTTCAGTGATATTGTGCTCCATTCTTTAGTAATATTCTAGAGAGAATGATATGCCCATAGTTAGCAATATCGATCTGTTGTGGAGCTGTCCATATTTAGGTGGAAATATGCGGTGTCTTTTCAAGTACATAGTCACTGGAAAGACTAGGGTTTTAACATATTTAAGAGAGGTTGGGTAGTGTGTTGTTTGATGGTTGCAAGCAGACATCTGGACTTTTGTTGCTTGTATTTTTAGTTTTAGAAAAAGTAGAAGCCACCTGATCAAAGATAACAATGTGTGGTTCATTTGGTGGGGGGGGGGGGGGGTTGTGGGAGAAGCATAAATTTAAAGGTGATGCTATCAGTGTAGGAGTATAAAAGCTGTTCATCAGTCTACATAATTGTATTCTCCTAACTCATGCACTGAAACTCTTTCGGCTTTTCCCGGTTAGGGGCCGCCACAGCAGAACTCTGGTCTGCTCATGATTGGCAGTGGATTTTTGCGGTGCCAAGGTGCCAGCCCAATGCCCAACCTTCAAAGAAGGCACACCCATTCACGAACCTACCTGCATGTCTTTTAACATCACTTGATGGTGTGGAGGACATGCAGACTCCACACAGAAGGCGCTCTTGCTGAGAATCGAACTGGAAAACCTCTTGCTGTGAGGTGACAACGCTAACCACTGCACCACTGAAATACACTTTAACGGGTCTTCATGGAGGGCAGTTCTAATTTTTATGACTCACTGCTTTGGTGCACTCATTTCACTGAAAAGGAACTTGTTGGAATGTGCAGGGAATTAATGTTTATGCATGTCAACAAACCACACACAATCCCATCAAGATGATTAGCTATGATTTCTATGATCAGAGTTGGACGTGCCATTGGAGATAAGTTTGGAGCTGAACTGGGTGTTACTTCTGAGTTTTCTAATGTAGCTGAAAGAGGTCTTGTTGTTCTTAGTACTGGAAACGGTTCTAATTTCATCACTGGCTTTGCACTCTCTAAGTGTATGCCTGAGGGTCTTGATTAATACTTGAGTGTGGGGAGGGATTTTTTCATAAAGAATCATAAACCTTTTCTTTTCCCTGTAGAGATCATTTATATAGGCTTTCCACCATACTGTTTTTTAAATTTATTTCTGTAATTGGTCGATGTGAATAGCCTCTTCTGTATATCTATCAGAAAGTAACATAACTCTGAAGACTAAATAAGATTAAGGGCAACATCATATTTTTTTCATCAGAATATGCCAGTTGTGGCTGTTCAGGATATCAGTCAGTTTTATTAAGCTGGCTTTAGAATAATCCAAAAATGCTGTATGTTTTTTATTGGTGGGGAGGCTTTCACTGCAAGTGAAGTTTATAAGACTTTACCAAGGAGGTAATGGCATGTTAGGTTGAACGGGGAGGGGGGGCTGGGAATTGTGAGGACATTGTCAAGGAGTTTGACATCTCTTATTGGGGTGGGGACGTTTTGCACTATGAAGTAGGTGTTTACAGACTATATTGGAGATTGCATAAGTTTTCCATTTGATTTAGGGGTCGAGTCTTCCATAAAAATTGTATTAGGCTGAATGAGTAGCTTATCAAGTTGGTTCAGGTAATTAGTATGCTTTGTAGGTGACATAGAAAGGGAATTATCAAGGATGTGATAGGCAGTTTTATTGGGATATACTAGGACCTTTAAAAGTTGTAGGGGAATAAGATGCAGTATATGCCACTAGACAATGGGGTGCCTAATAATTATGGCTATGCCCTCGCAGCTTCCAGTGTTCTTCTCTGCCAGGCCATAGTGCTGTCTCTGACAAGCTGTGTTTGAACAGTGGAACCAAGTAGAGGTATCCTTTTTCTGCTTTATTTGATTTATACTTGGAACCATTGGCAAAGAAAATAAAGGAGTCTCGATGTCAAGAATATAACGGGTATGGTAATCAAGAAAGTATAGCTTTATTCACAAATTATATTGTTTTGTACTTGATAAATCCAGAAAAGAACATTTAGTTTTTTTAGCTCATTTTGAGACAGTTTCAAGTCTTTTCAAGATGTAAAGATATAACATAAATCACGATAAAACTCAAAAGTGATAACAGTAAGCTATGTACTCTTAAATGAACTGGTTCACCATATTTATGAGGGCATGAAAAGTATTTAGGTATAAGGATTAAGAGGCTAAACAAAAGATAATGCATAAAACAAGAAGTTAGAAGCTCTTGATTATGGATATGGATAGTAAGATACAAGCAGTGACAATGTCTCTTTTCCCTTTAATTTTATGTACAGGTCGGGAATAAAGGAGAATATATAGACCATAATTTATGAAATGTAGAAGGAATTTATTCTTTTTTTGGTGGGGAAGAGGGCAAGTGTTAATTGGGATGCTGTTCATTCCTACGGAACATGGTAGTTTAGGACTACCATTCTTGAAGGGATAGTTAATGCTGATACACATAACATAACCAGAAGAGAAAGGATAGAAGGAAGACACGATGATGATAAAATTGGTGGGGAGGGAGTTCAAGACATAAGTAAGAGTAGGATTTTGGATGCAGACCTTTAAGGAGAATAACAACCATACATAACGGCACAAAAAGTATTCTAAAAACTAAGCCAACAAGAATGTTTTACTAGTAGGGATGACTCCAAGTGGGGGCATTAAAATAGGCAAGAAGAGGCTGGAATGAAAATCAGTAAAAGAACAAAGGAATTGGGAGCAGACAACCATGGGGGAAAATTCAACAGAGTGGAATGAGGCCAAGCAGAAATGTGGACTACAGGCTAGTGAATGCTTTTCCTATCATGGATGTATAAGATTACAAGCAAAGAGAAAAAGGGATAGGGGAGTCATGAGTGTTACACCAAGGCTGGTTGAGTTTTAGTTGATTCTACAGCACAAGTTGCTGTTAAAAATCAGGATAGATATTAAGCATATAGATTATTGCATAGTAACTAATAGGAATCAATCAAAAGATATTCTAAAAGATTGGGAAAAGAGAGAGCGAATAGAAAGGGAATATTCAAAGGAACAGAGGAAGGACAACTATATGGCTCCCAAGTATGTAACAAAGTCTAGAATGTTTAGGATTTTTACATGGAAGTGCTTGTATAATTATTTTTATAATCCAAGCTGACTTCAGAGAATTTTTTCAGTAGATAACAATTGCAGGATGAATGATAAAATAAAGGTAATTGAGAGCATGTTTTTTGGGGAATGTAATGAGTTGGCAGATTTTAAAATTCCCTACAGTCCTTTGTCAGAAATATTGGCGAGCAAATGATTCCAACTAAGAAAATAGTTATTTTGCTCTGGGGTATAGGATCTGAATTACCTAGACATAATAAGGTCTTGCTAGGTTTATTGCTGTTGGCTGTCAAAAATGCAGTTACTAGGCAACTGAGGTCAGAATCTAAGCCAATCATAACTGAAGTTTTGAATATTGTAAATGAGATAAAAGAGTTGGTGGTAGGATCTTTGGAATAGGGGAGGAACACATTTCATGCAAATAAATGTAATTTGTGAAACAATGAATGCAGAATAATGTTCTGTAGGAGGAGGAGTGAAATTTAAGGGAAGACAGCACTTGAGCAATTTATGTAATGTTCAGGTGAATGATCAAAAAAATTGAAATAAATATCTACAATGTAGGAAACTAATGACAGTGCTTACAGTGGTTTGTTTTCTGTAATTGTGTATGTGCCCATGACATTGTTACAATTGTGTGAAATTAATAAAGGTGTTTAAAAGAAGAGTTAGCATTGTGTTTGTTATGAAACCAGGACTCCATAGTAACAGCAATACAGATGTCTTCAAGGGGGGAGGTAAGCCTGAAGTTCTGACATTTTGCTGTTTTAAGTTTCTCGCATTCGGCAAAACAATCTTCGTATTGTTAGAAATGGAATTTATGTGGGTGTGGTCATGACTTTAGCATTGCATAAAAAAGTGTTATGAAGAAGCAAAGGTTCTAGCCAGCATATGGAAGTTCATGAGGTACATGCCATTCCTGGCAAAGTAGGAGAGTCTCTTGACCATCTGGTCCCAGCTAGACACATACTAGATCCACCTAAAATGATACTATTTAGCAAACCTGTTCATGTATCCAGTTATTTTTTCTTTATATTTAGGTATTATTCTTGGAGAGAGAAGATCTGTTGTCAGTCTTGCCTTTATTCTCTTCGGATCCGATGTATCAGATCCATCTCGGCCTTTCCAATAGTCGTCAGCAAAGCTCGTGGGCCTCCTTCCCTACCCATAATGCAGTTCTGCAACTTCCTGAGACCTCATTTGCTACACTGCAAGAAGGATCTTCTAACAAGCTCTGGACTAAGTTATTTGATATTTCCTTGTCTTTGTTTACTTTTTTCTGCTTATCTAGATTGTAGTAATTACTGTTAGTCTAGTGTATACTTAAAGTCCTTCCCTTTGTTAGAGCTAGTTGTTTCTTGTTGGTTTTCCCTTTTCCATTAGCGTCCATTTAAATTAGAGGACGTTTAAGTTAGAGAGCAATTAACCAAGTCCGTTTAAGTTAGAGGACCCCCCCCCCAATCATTGCTGTTTAAAAAAAAAAAAAAAAAAAAAAAGATAAAACCGAGTTGTTTCTTCTTTAGCTTCTTGAGCTGTTTGTTCTCTTGTTTGTTTCTCTTATTTGTTAGCAGGAAAGTCTCAAAAATAAAGTAAATCCTTAGGATTTAAGAAGTGTGACAAGTGTAGCAAAAAGATGCCCCTCAGTGATCCTCACACTTTGTGTATACTGTTTGGGGCCTCCTCTTTTGCAAGAGTCCTGTTCCATATGTCATGCTTTTAATCAGAGAACCCACATGGAATGTAAAAATTGATTTTGAAGGGATTATTAAAAAACCCATTCTCTGAGGCTATTTCACTGATACCTCCTCTCCAAAGTCAGACAAGTCAGAGAGAGTAGGATAACAGCCTTCTTCAGCTCCGAGATCTTCGTCGGAGCCGAGAGCAAAACTACCCAAAGAGTACACTTCAACAGCACTCATGGAGCAGGCATCAACCTCTGGAGCAGGGACGACTTCTAAGTGCATAGAGTCTTTGGGTTTAAATACTTCCACTGATCCTTCAGCTCCAAAAGACCCATTACCTGCCGAGTACTGTTATCAGACCCAGTCTCCATCCTTCAAGCCGAATACATATTGGCTTCCTTCACCTTTGTTGACTAGATCCAAGTATCCAGCATTGTCGACTAGGTCAACTAGGAACCTTTCAGATGAAGATGTGGATAGGGTGGTGTACAGGCTTTTCAGGATACCTGCCTTGGCCAAACTCCTTTTGGATCCAAGCTCTAAGGAGCCGGATTAGTTTCATCCTTCCCCTTCTGAGCCTATTCCTCCTCCTGCGCCTATTCTTCCTCCTCCGATCCAACCTTTGGTTTCAGAGCCAGAAGACTCCAATATCCAGTTGGTGTCTGTATTATGTCTGGAGCATGTTGCCTCCTCGAATCCAATGTCTGCCCCAAGCATCTCCATCCAGCTGGAACAGGAGACCTCTGGGAGTCAACACTTGCCAGTTGGGTCCTCAGTGCCGGCTCAGATCCAGCTTTGTCTCTTGGGGCCTCAGCGTGGAAGGATTCGGCTCCCACCTCATCTTCGGAGCTTCCGTCTCCTCTTCAGAGGATTTTTTCGGCCCTGATGTCTGTGTTATCGGGTCAGGGGAGTTCCTCGGACCAGGGGCAGTTTGCTTTTGAAGTTATGAGGAGGGTGATGACTGCTTCTCAGTCTCGGGCACAGCCCCCTTCACAGATTCCTCCCTCATCAGCTCAGGTGTCTTTACCTCATCACCTCCATCCACAGGACCACAGGGATCTGAGGTCTCATGATGTTCCCCAGGGAACTCCCCCCTCTTTTGAAACTTCCTCAGAGTACCCCACTGAGGAAGTCCCTCGGAAGAGACCATGCAAGAGGAAGCACCTGGACTCCCCTGAGGAGTCCGTCACTTTACATATTGACTTGGATGATTTGGAAGGGTTCCCACGGTCACCTCCTGAGGACATCTCCTTTGGAGACATCCTAGACATTTTATAGCAGAGAGGCGAGTGGCAGTCCCCGTCCCCTTCAGCTGAGGAGTCTGTATACCTGAAGGCCTTCAGATCTGCTTGCCCTTCAATCTCTTGGGTGACACCGCCTTCCGACAACCTTATTCAGTTAATCTCTCCGATGGCCTGAGAGATCCCGAACTCCATAGAACCCACTCCTAGGAGGCCAAATAAGTATATTACAGCACCCAAAGACCAAGCCTTTCTTACCAAGGGAGTAGCAGTGGATGCTATGTTCGTGATGGCTGCCATGAAAAGGGAACTTTCCGAGACCAGTTCCTCTATCCATCCTCCTAATAAGGATTCCAGGAACATGGATAGATATGGGAAGCATGTCTTCTCGTCAGCAGCTTTTACACTATGATCGCTAAACTATCTTACTCATTTCATCAGACTTCAGTGGGACCTGCTGAAAGTACTGTTAGACTCCCTCCAAGGAGCTATACCTGATGCAGAGGCAAATAAGATAAATGCACAACTCACTACCCTCAATTCTGTAGTCAACTCGTCCATGAGACTCATATCATGTGCAGCAGATGGAGCGAGTAGGGCGGCAGGTTCAGACTTCTTGATTAGGAGGAAGGCCTGGATGCTCCTCTATGATTTCACAGAGCCTTTTAAGTCTTCCTTTTATTAATGCTGCCTTCGATGGCTCATCTGTCTTTGGGCCCAAGGTTAAGAAAACACTAACCCGGTGTGAGCAGGAGGGTAAGACTTTGTCTGCCATTGGAGTATGTTTTTCCTCACCCACCAGATAGTTCCAGAGGGTCAGTGGGGTAGTGGGAAGATGTGGTTCAGGGAGTCTCAAAGGTCTTACCAGGGCACACAGCCTGATAGTTCTCCCAGGGGTAGAGGGGGGGAAAAATAACGAAAGATGCCACCCTGCTGTAGAGGAGGCTCGCAGAACCAGAGCTTTAGAGAATCTTTCTTTGACAGACCCATTCGGCGCTCCTGAAGGAGTGCTGACTGCTCGCCTCTGGAGGCAGTCAGGAGAAGATGGTTATTGCACCTAGAAACCTAGGTGAAGATAACCAATGATAAGTGGGTGCAGGACATAATAGCCATGGGTTATGTCATTCCCTTCTCTCTCCCCAGTCCCGAAAACAAATCTCTCCCAGATGTTCTATCTAGTCAAAGGGAACAAGCAACATTAGAATTCCAAAAGTTGCTAAGAAAAAGAGTAATCCAAGAAGTCCCCACAGACCAGAGAAGATCCTGAACTTACTCAAGATTCTTTTTAGTTCCAAAGAAAACAAGACTGGACACCCATTTTGAATCTCAGCAATCTCAACAAATCGGTGAAACAAACCAAGTTCTGTATGGTGACACTGCAGTCGATACTTCCATTCCTGGAAAAGACAGCTTGATGTGCTCTATAGTCCTTCGGGATGTGTACTACCATATTCCAATGTAAAGATGATCCAAAAGGTTTTTGCACTTTCGACTAGGAGCCATTCACTTCCAGTTTCAGGCTCTGCCCTTTGGTCTCACTACAGCCCCCAGAGTGTTAACCAAATGCATGCAGTAATGGTGGCTCACCTGAGATGCCGAGGATTCCAGTTGTTTCCATATCTGGACGACTGGCTCATAGCCTCCCTAACCAGGCATCTTCTGCTACAAGCCAGGGACTATACACTTCAACTTTTCTCCTCCCTATGCATTACCGTAAATTATGCCAAATCTGCTCTAGAGCCATCTCAAAATGTAATCTTTATAAAAGCAAGGATAAATACAACCACACTGATAGTAAGACTGCCTCACAACAGAGTACACGATCTTCATGTCAAACTATTAATCATAAAAATGTAAGCGGGGGTATGGCCATGATGCCAGTCTGATAGCAGCAGAAATCCATATCTCTGCTTAGATTTTAATATCCTGACAGGAAATGTACTTAATTTTTTAGAAAAAATCTAACTAAAAATATACTAAAAGTTAGATTAACATAGACCTTTTATTATTTTCTGAAAATTAATACATAGTCAAGAGAATTTTTTAATGATTCCTGTCAAGAAGTTTTCTACTGGAGATTTCAAGATGAGCAGCTCGAAGAACCCACATCAGGAGAGTGTAGTGAAAAAAGGACTACATCTTATAATAACAAACATCCAAGAACTGTCACTAAAAATGGACAAATTTGAAAATAAAATGGATATCATCAAACAAGAATGCAAAAAACAACTGGAACTTCTAAATGGATTAGTAGAAAAACATCTGAACAGATTCTTGCCTTAGAGGAAACAGTAACTCACCTAGATACTAGAGTGACAAAAAATGAACATCACAATGAATTTCTTCTGAAACAAAACACCAGGCTGATTAAGAAACTGGAAGACCTTGAATGTAGATCAAGGAGGAATGACATAAGAATATATGGAATTCCTGAGAAAGAAGAGGGTGCTAACATGATTCATTTCCTCAATAAGTGGTTTTCATCAACACTAAACATGCCTGAATGCCTCTCTTTTGGAATTGAGAGGGCTGTTCGGTCCCTGACAAATCCAGCTTAATCTCCAAGTTCATCTAACCCTATATCTATAATAGTTAGATTTATTTCCTCTCAAGACAGGGACTTAGTGCTGAAATCTGCTTGGACTAATTCCCCTATCAAGGTGGGTGAAAAAGTTATTCGTTTTGACAATGACTATACCTCTGCAGTCATATCCAGAAGAAAGGAGTGTGTTCCTCTAATTAAGTCCTTAAAAAAAGCCAATATTAAAGCTCAAATTATTTTTCCTGCAAGAATAAAAATCATCTTGCCAGAAGGAGTGAAGATCTTTGATTCCCTTCAAGAAGCAGTAGAATTTATCCAAAAGAAGAAAATACTGTCGGACATTGAAGAAATGGAATGGTCATCCCAGAGTTTGAAGAGACAGATAACAGAAAATGGATGGTCTGTGAATGATGGAGCAAACAAAACTAAGAAACTAAAGGACAAATTAATAAATTCCTTCTAATTTTAAATGCTTTGTTTTGTAAATCATATATTTAATTCTGGAAAGTCTCTATGCTGTAAGGTAATGTGAATCATTTGTATTATTAACTTTCTCTTTTCCTTTCTATATCTACTTCTTCTAATTGCATATAGTACTAAGTATTTAAATAACATTCTCTCCCCTCAGCTGCCTAGTCAGTGGTCCACCATACTAAGTATACTGAAACAGAATCAGACTACCAAAAGGGAACCCATTACTGCTTCCCACCAAAGTCACAAGTACCTGGACAATTAGTAAAGTTGACATTAAGTATGTGATTTTGTGTTTTGCCAGATAATATTATAAGATAAATATGTGCCCCTCTTAACCAGTGGTCTCTCGTGCATTACTTAGATCCCTAGGTGACCTGCTACCATCACACAGTTATCTTGCCTATAACTCCTAGCCTCCCACTCTGCTACCCTTCTCTAGATTGTTCTTAGCTTGCACTCACTCCCATGGCTTTATACTTCTGGTTATAGCCATTAAATGTACCTATAACAGAACAACTCTGCCTTTTTCTGTGCTCCACTCTCTCTCTCACCCCATACTCTCTATCTCTCGTGAATAAACCTCCTTTCCAGTACTCCCTTCTCCCCTCACCCTCAGCCACAGTGTACCCTCTGGGCCACTCCTCTCTGTCTTTCCAGGTCTAGCTTTCCAGGCAATTAGATTTACCTGATTTATCTCTTTCTTTCTCCTAACCCTTCCATACCAGGCTCAACACGCTGCGTTCGCCCTCGCTATACTCGGGCTCACTCCACTCCCCTCCCCTACCCCCATTCCCACCCACCCCTAGAGCAATTACACTTATAAAGACCAAACCCCAATCACTGCACAGCTCCTCCCACAGTCCAGTTATCCTCTCACATTTCACATTGTTTCCCCCCTACAGTGACACACTATACCACACCCTCTCACTAAAACACTCAACTCATACTATTAAAAAAACACACCTTACACACACTACTCTTTCTCAATCCACAAACAATGTTCTCTAAAGTAAACACACTTACTGAACACACTAATCTATCCCTTCACAATTTCTGCTCTACTCATTCTTTCATTGCTCACCAAATACCATACTCAACTTACTGACAACACCCCATCACCAGGGCAATCAGAAGCAATAGGCAATCCAATAAAACTAATAAATTTCCCCATGTGACCTAATCCCCTCCCATACCATCTCTTTCCTACACAATCAACATTTAGCTAAACAAAACTCCCATTCCTCTCAAAGATATGCTAAAACAATTTACAAGCTTACTAAACCTTACCTACACCTACATAAAACACTTTCATGCAGTGGTGACATTCACCCTAATCCAGGACCTACTACAACAACCAACCCAAACTTAGATCAGCTAAATCCTCTATACCACAGACCATCCTCCTCTCCTCTTCCTAAACCTAAATGTAAGAAGTATATTAAACAAAATTCATGAACTTCATGCCCTATTAGCCCTACATAAACCAGAGATCACGTTGCTAACTGAAACATGGCTAAAGCCAGAACACCACAATAATGAGATCACAGCACAATATTAAATGTAGGGATAGAGTGGGGAAAAGGGGAGGGGAGGGGTGGCAATATTATTCCAAAACCATCTCAACATTGAATTACACGATGGTGATCCCCCTGTAGACAACAATGTAGAACTAATCCTTGCTAAATTAAAACTAAACCCCAACAAATATATAAGTATTGTAGGTGGTTACATCCCACCAGGCAGTAACACTACTATAATGGAAAACCTGCAAGACTGGATTTCAAGCTCTCCCCCACAAGAAACTATACTGTTAGGAGACTTTAATATTGACTGGTTTAGCTGCTCCAATCACAATCCCTCTAACTATATTAACTTACATGGGTTTACCCAACTAATCTCAGCCCCCACTAGAATCGACAAATCATCCCACTGCAAGTCCATTCTTGATTGGATTCTTATATCTAACCCCTCTCTCACATACAAATCTGGTAGTCTACCTGATAGTTTAAATGACCATCAGCCAACCTATCTAATTAGAAATAGATCCCAACACATCAGTCAGACTATCTTCCGAGTAGTAAGAAATAAAAAGGCCTTTATGCCTAATACATTCATCACTGCACTAAAATCTTGTAATTGGGCTCTCCTAAAGGAACTGCCTCTTGATGAAGCTGTACAGTACTTTAACTCAATCTTCTTACAAATCTTAAACTATCATACATCCTGCAGAACCATTAGAATAAAAGCAAAATATGCCCAATGGCTAACTAAAGAAGCCAAAACTACAATGAAAGAAAGAGATGAGGCTTGGATACAATGCCCCAAAAACAAAACCATTACTATGAGACAAAATTACTTAGAATTCTGTAATAAAACCAAGGAGCTAATTAAACATGACAAAACCAACTACTATAAAAGCATGCAAGAAAAATATGCTAACAATCCTCAAAGATTCTGGGCCGCAATAAATACAGCCATGTAAATCCACAACCCCAATCCCTGTGACAGTAAACAGCCATGACAACATTCCCACACAATTCAATAAGTACTTTACTGAAACTGTCCAAACCCTAACCAATGCCCAAATTAATGCTAGCTGCCCCACAACAACATCTAACAAAACCCACCCCAACATACAAGATAATTCATCCATCCATGGTTATCCAAGTGCAACTAACTCTGGGCAAAACTGCAGTCCAAATTGTACCTTGCTACAGATCCCCCACCATGCCCCAGGATTCCCACTCCTCTTTTCTTGATATACTAGAAAATATTAGGGTTCAGCCAAACACCCTATTAATGGGCGATTTCAACTACCCCACCATTAACTGGGAAAACTACTCATGTACCAACTCCTTCACTCAATGCTTTCTGGAATTCATAAATTCCAGTGCCCTGGATCAACTTCCACATCTGAAGTCAACTCCTCATTGGTCAAATCTGACCATAAGCTAATCACCCTAGATATCCGCATCCCGCCCCCACCCACCATTAAGGAAACCATGGTAAAATATTTCTCCAAAACAAACTTCATGCTTCTTAAGACAGAAGTGACGAACTTCATGACACCCATACAGATGGACAATACAGTTACGACTGCTGAATCCTGCACAAATGCACTCTATAAGCACTTACATGAGTGCATGGATCGTGCTATCCCAGACAGAAACAAGACGCTATCCTCCAAAAAAAGGAAGCCAATCTGGTGGTCCTCTGCCATAAACAAACTCTACAACAGAAGGAAGAAACTGTTGCAAAAGAGAGTAAAATCCCATGAGTGGAGGAGTTCCCTGGTCAGCCTCAGTAAGAAACTGAGGTCCTTTATAAGATCCTCCAAAGCTAGCTACAAAAACAAAATTGCCACTGATTCTAAGGGAAACCACAAAGCATTCTATAGCTATGTCAAGAATGTTAATGGCAACACCCAGAGCTGGTCTGAGTTACAGCACAAAAATTACAGAACCAACTGATATTGCCAACATCCTGGCAGATAGATTCAGTGCTAACTTTACCCCCCCCCTCACCCCCTAAAGGGCCCATATCTTTACAGGAAGACTGCAGAGTTCCTATCATCACATCTGTGCAGGTAAAAGCTGCACTCTCTAAAACCAAAAACACAGTATCCATGGGATCGGGCAATCCCAGGCTGTGTTTCACACAAACGTCAGAATGAACTGGCTTCCCACCTAAGCACTATGTTCAGTCATAGTCTCACGTCAGGCTTCGTGCCCACTGAATGGTGCACAGCAACTGTTATCCCACTCCACAAAGGGGGAGCCACCACTGATCCTGGGATCTAGCACCCTATTACCCTAACGAGCCTGGTCTGCAAGGCCATGGAACGTATCATCATGGAACTCATAAACAAAGACATTGGTAACCTCCAAACTCTGGACCCCACCCAGTTCAGGTTTGTGAAAGGAAGATCATGCCTTCTGAACCTGATCGACTTCTTTGAGGCAGCTGTAGATGAGGATAAGGTGGTTCACACAGCCTATCTTGACCTCGCCAAGGCTTTTGACACCATCCGTCATTCTGGAATTATAGCTAAACTCACTAAACTAGGTATAAATCCCTATGTCACAAGATGGGTTGCCAATTGGCTCACTGACAGAACCCACACTGTAAAAGTTGCAGACTCCAAATCTGACTTCAAACCAGTGACAAGTGGAGTACCACAGGGTTCAGTCCTGGGACCTATCCTGTTTGGTATCTACATCTCGGAAGTACAGGCTAACACAGAAGGCCTCTGGCTAACGAAGTTCACTGATGACTGCAAACTAGGAGCCATAGTCGAGTCCCCAAATGATGTGGACATCCTACAGAAGGACCTCACTGAGACAGATGCCTGGTATTAGAGGCATGGCCTCAAGCTCAGTGCCAAAAAGTGCATTGTCATCCCCTTTGGTAAAAACTCTGTACCCATAAACTACCACATAAACAGCAGTCTACTTAATGCCGAATGTGTGATGAGACCTTGAGACCCAGGTGGACAGTAGTCTCTTCTTTGATAATCACATCACCACAGTAGTCAGGAAATCCTTCTATGTGGCACACCTCATCACAAAAGGGCTCTCATCCAGGAAAAAAGAGGTAATTGTTCCCCTCTACTCGGCACTCATTAGACCCATTATAGAGTACAACGCCCCTTTTGGAATGTACCTTGCAAGACATCTGCAGCAGCTGGAAAGGCCACAGAAGTACCTCACAAAGAGGATTACTGGCCTCTAACAGATGCTCTACACTGACCGTCTCAAAAAACTCCAGCTTTACTCTGTAGCATATCACCTACTCCGAGGAAATCTCTGCCTAACATTTAAAGCAATGTTAAACCCAGAGCTGTTGGACATGCTACACCTAAAGAAATCCCAATCCCTGCAAGCTACATGCTCTAGGGACCCAAACCTTGTCACCACAATAAACAGGACATGCTGAAGGAATAGATTCCTGTCCCAGAGACTTCCTGTACTCTGGGACAAGCTACCCATCTATGTCAAGGAAAGTTCCTCATTAGCACTCTTCAAGAAAAATCTTGATGAGTGGTTGGAAATAGGAAATAAACCCCTGAGATCACTTCTGTGGCTCTGATCGACAGGGGCACAGGAAATTAACTTTCTTGGGTGGCGTAAGCCAGGGAACCTTGTTGGCTAGGCTTACTTACCTATGAACTTCTCCCTGCACCCCCTATCCACCAAGGTTATTTCTAAACTCCTTCACAAACTCAAGCCAGTCACACTAGCTGCTGATAACCTACTAACAGATTTCCTTCAGATAGCAGCTGAAACCATAGCCTATCCTGTTGCTCTTCTCATCAACAGGTCTCTATCTGAATGCATGATACTGACCTTATGGAAAACATCACATGTTATATCACTACACAAAGGAGGTAACTCCTTAGAACTCACCAATTACTGACCAATAGCTATTATATCACCCCTATCCAAAATACTAAAAAGGAGTTGTTCATAACCAACTAATGCAGTACCTCCAAAATAACCTCCTATCTAAGGCACAACATGGCTTTAGACCCTCCCACAGCACCACCACTGCACTACTGTCTTTCACTAATACAGTGAACCACTACAGAAACAAGGGTCTTTTCGTATCTTCAATATTCTTAGACCTATCAAAAGCTTTTGACACTTTTAACCACGATATCCTTCTCAAAACTCTGTCAACCCTAAACATCAGCCCCTCTTCTATCTCATGGTTCAGCAGCTACTTATCAGTCCGACAGCAGGCTGTCCTATGGCAAAACTAATTCTCCCCTCTATTACCAGTATACTTAGGTATCCCTCAAGGTTCCATCATTGGCCCATTGCTTTTCACCAACCAGTTCTCTTCCTCCACACACACTGCCTCAATAGTACAATATGCTGATGACATCACCCTTATATGTGCCATTCCCACAATAAACGAACTGCATACCCTAACCCAAATAACTTTACCTTAGCTGAAACATAGTATACTAATACCAAACTCATTCTTAATCCCAAAAAAAACAAAACTTATTCTGTTCAGCCCAGGTAGCACCCCCCCAGACAACTTTTGCATAACTTCCAATGATAATATTCAGATCAGTCCATCCTCACACACTAAACTGCTAGGTGTAGAAATTGACAACAACATGAGATTTGACATCCACATAGCTCAAACCATCAAGAAAGTAAACAAAAAGCTTGGCTTCCTCTACAGGAACAAACATTTTATCACTACACATACTAAGGCCACAATAGCAAGGACTCATCTTTTGTCCATCCTCCTCTATGCCTCCCCAGTCCTGACTAACCTCGACCAGGCCATGTTTGCTACTGAAGCCTCATACAGATCACATCACTGTCTATCTTTAAAACAGCTTAACTGGCTTGAGCTCCCTCAACTTCTGCTACTCAGTCGGTTGTCAGTAGCACACATGTTATACTATCTTCCTGACAAAACCTCTGCACTCCAGGATCTAATTCAACCATATACTACTGCTAGACCCTTAAGATGTACTAACCAAAACCTCATAAAAGTCAACAAATATAAGAATGATGCTGGTAAGTCTCTCTTTGGTTGCACTATTGCAAGAGCCTGTAATACACTACCTAGCCAGATAACTTCTAATAACTCTATATACAGTTTAAAAAGCTCCTGAAAACCCGCTATTCTAACAACTGGCTATGCTGCTGTTACTCCCCAGGGTAAGACATAAACAATGTATAAAAGGATGAAAATGAGAGTATTGGTAAGTTATTCCAGCTCTCTGGTAAAACTGCTATTTAGATCATACCTTAAAATATGTCAATACTGTAGAAATTTATAGTATAGGCCAAGGACCTATTTAACAGATAGTCAATAAACACCATCTGTGGTCAGTAGTAATTACCAATGCATGTTTTCATCTAAAATTATATTTGATTTTTTGTCTCTACTGCACTGAACTTTTTATTGTTACCTTCATTATTTTTTGAAATTGTTTACTGTATTGTGTGTCTAATTTTTATTGTGTGTTTAATTTTACTTATAATGTAATTTGTGCAGCTTTTCTCCCCGGGCCTCTGCTGAAAAAGGACCTGTGTCCAGTCGGACTTTCACGGTTAACAAATGTAAAATAAAATAAATAAAAATATATATTGGACACTCTCATTCTAATGTATATTTAATGGATTCAGATTTCTTTAGTTGCTTTCATAATGCTTTTCTTTTTTGTTTTTATACTATATTCTAAGCAGAGATGGATAATTTGTGTCGTTTGGTATTGGAGAGGTGGTAGATGGATGGTTTAGGTAGGTTTTTAACTAAACCAGAAACTTTGTTTCATGTATGTGTTTGCAATTAATTTGGGGTTTTTGAAAGTAGTGCTTAATACACATTATGCATCCATAAGTACGTTTTCAGTAGATTTCAAGTCAATACGGAAGAAAGGTCTTTCAGTTAGTAATAACATACACATTATAGTCAGTGGCTTATAAATGTTTATCATTAAATATTAGTGGTTTGAACAATAATGTCAAAAGAGCTGGTTTGCTTAAATATATCAAAATGCATAAAGCCCAGATCATCATTTTACAGGAAACCCATCTGTTAAAAAAAGATCTACAAAAATAATCAATGACTATTCCATTCTGTTTTAAGAGTAAGGGAATGGACACTCTTCTTCCATGGAAAAATACTTGTAATATGCCAAGAATTATAGATATAATTTCAGATAAAGATGGGATGTTAAGCATGGTTATTTTTGAAATGCATAGGAAGTATTATACTTCGATTAATACATACTGGATACCAGGACTGAGTTGTAAATATGTTGACAAATATCTGGACCTGATTACTTTAAAAGCAAAAGGAGAAATTATAGCAACAGGTGATTTTTAACTGCCTGTTATCAGGCAATGATGCTTCTAAAATTATAAAATAAAACTAACTCAAGCCAAGAAGTGAAATGACTTTACAAACCAGATGAACCTGAAAGATATACATGGTCTAAGAGAACATTATTCCTTATTCTATGCTCACTATTCATATCAGTTTGGTACACAAACAAGCAATGATAAGGTCTTTGTATCAAATAATATATACTCTAAAATAAGTGATGCATCTATAATGACTTGTCCACAAGCTTATGTGAAAATTGGATCATGTCTATCCTCACCACTAGAAATCCTCAAGGGAGCTAGACAAGGTTGTCCTTTGTCATTATTATTGTTTGCTCTTTCAATGTAACCTTTTGCTACATATATCAGAAACAAGCAAAATATAAAAGGCTTTCAAATTAATAAGGATTATTGTCTTAAGATACAATTATTTTCTGATGATATGTTAACGTTGGGTGATATTGATGGTTCTTTGCATGAAGTTATAAATACCATAAGCAAGTCTGAAAGAATTTCAGGGCTTAAATTTAATCATAATAAATCCAAAACATTACTAATTAACTAAAAGATCAAGAAAACCCTAAGAGAGAATAGCCTGTTTAATTGGGAGAATGATGCATTAGAATATTTGAGTGTCAGTATAAAGAGTACTTGGAAATATTCTGTTAAACTAAACTACAATAATTTAATAGCCACCGTTAGTGAACTAATCAAAAGATGGAATGAAGTGTTCTTCGCAATGGTGGATTTTCTCTTTAATTAAAATGATAATTTTACCTAATTTTTTTTATATTTACAGTCATTGATACTACCCCCTCCCAAAAACATATTTAAAAAATTAGGTTCCATGCTACTTACATTTTTATGGTTCCCCTTAAAACCTAGGATTGCATATAAATGGCACATTAGAGCTTGGAACAGTAATGGGATAACATTCCCTAGCTTAGATCTTTATTCCAAATCAGTTATAATTAATGTAATATTACAATGGAGGATAGGCTCTCTTTAATTAAAATGATAATTTTACCTAAAATGTTTTTTTTATATTTACAGTCATTGATACTTCCCCCTCCCAAAAACTTATTTAAAAAAATTAGGTTCCATGCTACTTACATTTTTATGGTTCCCCTTAAAACCTAGGATTGCATATAAATGGCACATTAGAGCTTGGAACAGTAATTGGGATAGCATTCCCTAGCTTAGATCTTTATTCCAAATCAGTTATAATTAATGTAATATTACATTGTATCACACCTACCTACATCTGGGCGGCCACGGTGGTGCAGCGGTTAGCGTTGCCGCCTCACAGCAAGAGGTTCTCCGGTTCGATTCTCGGCTGGGGTGCCTTTTGTTCGGAGTCTGCATGTCCTCCCTGTGGTTGTGTGGATTTCCTCCGGGTGCTGCGGTTTCCTCCCACATCCCAAAGATATGCTGTAGGTGGATTGGACACTCTAAATTGGCCCTAGGTGTGAGTGTGTGCGTGTGTGTGCCTTCTGTGGAAGGTTGGGCGCTGGGCTGGCAACTCGACACCGTAAAACTCCACTGCCAATCATGAGTGGACAGGTGATCCACTGTGGCAACCCCTAACCGGGAAAAAGCCGAAATAAGATCACACCTACCTACATATCTGGCTGGAAGACAATACATGAGATTCATATAGCTGATGTCAGAACTATTGAAAATCAATTTAAGGAACAATAGGCTTTTATGTGAATTTTGTTTATTTAATAATTTGATAATTTTTCTTATGGTATTAATCAATTTAATAACTTTAAAAATATAATTGATTGTAATTAAAACATTACACAATTTTTATTTCTTATATTCCCTACAGCATATTTCCCTGATTGCTTAGATTCTTTCAACATCAATGTGATGCAAAAATTAAAGGAAAATAACTTGATATTCTGGCATCAGTTTATTGAAAATAAGAGTATTAAACCACTAAACTCTCTTTTATGTAGTTTGATAATAGCCAAGACAGTTGTTTATACACTCATTACAGCAGTTTATAAAAAACAAAATGAGAGTATCAATCAACCTAGAGACTGAATCTATACCTAGTTTGATTCCACTTTTTATTAGGTGTCTTAAAAAGACAGATAATCAAAAATTAAGTATCTCACCTATCTATAAGATACTAAGAGAAGACACTCTAAAGTTTGACTCAGATTTTTGGAATTACTATGTAAAGATTAATGGAGAACAAATATCTGCTGAATCCAAAACATTGTTATTGAATTGTATATATGGTACCTCTTCTTCATTATATTGGAGATTGTATGCATGGACATTTATGAATAGGAGTTTCTATACTCCACATAAAATAAATCTTATATACTCAAAAACAGTGAAAGTAAATGTAAATGTGATGAATTATTAGAGGCCAATTGGGTTCACTTGTAAATTGAATGTAGAAATGTTGTTCAATAATGGAAAGACTTGAGATATTTTGTAAATGCTTTATGGTCTGATAACTGTCATGTTTCTAACTCACTAATCCTATTCAGTGTTCCTATACCTAATGTAATACCTAAATCTCAGATTCAGTTACCCTATTCAATTATTGCAATTGCCAGAAAAGTTATTACTTTGAATTGGAAAAGTAAACAAGATTTGATGTTTAAAGATTTTATTAATTTAGCAAAAGTTGTTTGTAAAAATAGAACTGAAAACCATTTGTTATAGAACTCATAACATTACTCATAAAAAATAGCATGACAAAAATTGCAAAACCTTTTGAACAAACACTGATAACTTCTCATGGATAAAATGATTGTTTATCGTGGTTGAATGTAAATATTGTAAATAGTTTTGTTATTTTATTGTATTTATTTGTACATTTACGTATGTTTATAATGAAAACAAAATAAAAACGTTTTTGAAAAAAAAAAAGAAAAACTTAAGCCACTGAAAAACAAGTGATACAGGTTCTGGAGAAGATGGCAGCATCTATCATATTTGTTCCTCTATCTTTTATATGGTTACATTCCGCACAATGGTCAGTCCTAGAATTACCAGTGTCGCACAAAATTCTCATAACCATTTCTTGCAAAAAGGATCTCGAGTGGTGGATTCACTCTCCTCCTGTATGTGATGACTGTCTCTTTACCCCCCAAACCCAAGCCACGGTGACCATGGATGCTTCCCAGATATGTGGGGGGGGGGGCTTTATCTAGGGAAAACGGTCCAAGGCACATGGCAAGAACAGGAGACTCACTTACACATAAACATCCTGGAGATGAGGCCGTGCTCTTGGCATTGCAGGGATTTCAAGACACTGTCCCTCTAGGAACAAAAGCAGTTGAGTCAGGCAATGTCTGTAGTCTGGAACATAAAAAGAGGGAGCCAGATCTTATCCCTTTTGTTGAGAAGCTTGTTGGGTTTGGCAATGGGCAACGTCCTCCATCTGCTTTCTAATTGCAACACACATCTGGGGAAATCCAATGTGATTGCAGACACATTGAGCAGGGCCATATTATGTCCCCATGATTGATCCCTCAATCAGAAAGTAGCAGAAGACATTTTCCGGAAATGAGGCCAGCCTTGCTGCGACCTTTTTGCTTCACCCACCATTATCAAATGCAGTAACTACTTTGCTGTAATCCCCCCTGTGGGGGAGTCACCAAGGGATGCACTTGTTCATGATTGGCCTCTGGGACTCCTATATGCCTTCCCTCCAATTCCTTTGATTCCCAAACTGTTACAGAAAGCAAGACTGTTGGAGACCACTGTAGTCCTGATTGCACCTTATTGGCCTTGTCAATTCTGGTTTCTCTTTCTACAGCCTCATCTTCAGGACGAACCATGGATTCTGGACCCAACTCCAGATCTGTTGACGCATCGAGTGGGAATGACATATCCCAACCCTTAGAACCTCAAGTTGACAGCTTGGCTGCTCCAGTTCCCTTGATTGCCAGGTTTCCACGTCTGTCCTCTCCAGTAAAACATATTCTGTTGTCCTCCCATAAAACCTCTATGCATAAGTTATAAAAGAATAAATGGAATAGGTTTGTAATATGTCAAAACAAACAGAACACAGCTCTGGATAAAGTGTGCCTGATAAGCAAAACAGCAAATCCAATGAAAGAAACTCCAGAGGCACACCACGACAAACGGAGCCAACCTGATGAAAACCTGTTTATTCACACAAAGAGCACAAAACAATGGCCAGTAAGTGCTTTCACATTTCTCTGAATGATTCTTCAGAGTTAAAAAGTACTCCTTCTATTGTACGTCAATATAAAGGCAGGTTTAACCAACTTGCACCAATCAAAACCTTCCAATTGCATCATTAATTAATGCATTGATTAAAAATCAATTAAATCATCCCTGCCTAAAAACGCTTACAGTATTAATAAATGTAGTGTGTCATCATATAACAATGCATATAAAAAAGCATATACAAATGTGTGCATACAATAAAAACATAACATACATATATATATATATATATATATATATATATATATATATATACACTGACTAATAAGATGTGTATAAAAAATATATATAACAAACTACAACCCTTGACACATAAAGGCATTTATGTAAATGTCCTACACCTAAAAACATATTCATTCTAACCATTTAACATTCATAGTGTCAGTAAAACTTCAATACCATAAAAATCTGCTAAAACCGTTATTACATATAAAAACTTCATATTTGTATATAAAAATATATATATTCATGCTTATATACCAAGGTAATAAATAGGGGTCTGCCATTAAAAGTGACTAATGAGTGAGGGGTCTATCTTTAAGGAAAGGTTTCAATGAAACCCTATCATTCAGGCTGTGTAACCTATCAGCTTGTAACCTCAGGATCCATCTAGCTTCCTGCTTCTCAGTATGGTTCCTGACATCACCTAACCTTGCTGTTTTGTATATTAATTTCATCACCGTAAACCAAAACTTGTGTATTGTATCTGTATGCATTTCATGTCTTGCAAGAGCATTACTCTCATCTTCTCTACTGATGGCATAAATGTGTTCCCTGACACTCTCTCTGTGTCCTATTGGTTTTGCCAATATAGAAACAGCTACATTTCTGACATACAGCTAGACATACTAGATCCCTTGTCTTACAATCTGCATATATCTTGAAAGAAATACTTGACCTGTATCAGGGTGAACAAATTCCTTACTCCCAGACATGAAACTACAATGGTTGCATGATCTACATGGAAATGTTCCTACTCTGATGGATCTGATCCTATCCTTTCCAGTCTTCTCATAGCACAATAACCTTTTCAATGACTGAGTATTCCTGTATGTAAGATTCGGTGTATTCCCTGCCGCTTCTCTGACTTTATTGTCCAAAGTGAGTATGTGCCAATTATTCTGAATGATCTCCTTGATCTTTCTACTATTGTTTGTGTAGGGTATCACTATCCTGTTGATGTTACCAGTGCCTCTGGTTCCATTAGTCTCTGTATATGATTTATCTCTCTGTTCTTCTTAATATATGGTTTACCTGTGGTGTCCCTTCTGGTCACAATCTCATCATGAATGTCATCAGTTTCATAACTATGGTATCCTCTCTCCTTAAATTCATTCTCTAAATTGTCCAAACTGAGCTGAAACACAGAGTCTTCACTGGTGAGCCTGGAGGCCCTCAGGGCCTGACCTTTAACTATATTTTGATAGAATGTCTGGAGAGTGCATGCTTGTGCGATGTAACAACGCATTCTTCCTACAAGTCTTCCTAAACATTTCTGTCTTTATCCCTTCATCTTGCTTATGTACTAACACATCTAGAAATTCTATCTCATTCTTGGACCAATTCCTTGTAAAGGAGAGAAAAGTGACAGTGCCATTTATATACTGTATAAATCCTTTTAGACTATCCTCATCACCCATCCAACCCAAAAAAATGAGAGCAAGGGACCTATCAGAATCTGAATGCTGTACAATTAGACAGGATTATAAAAGATGTCCATAGCACCTTGTCCATGCTGGTGTGAACGACCTGAGACGTACCTCCCTGGACTACATGAAAAGAGACATAGAGGAGCGCTCTGATTATGTAGCCCAGGCAGGTATGACCCTGACCCTGAGCAGCATCCTTCCTTCACCAAGAATGATGCCACAACATAGAGACAAGATGATCAGCTTTAACAATGGCTTAATTTCTGGTGTCATTCAAAGGGGATCCAGTGTCTGTCTGCCTGGGATGACATGCTTGACAAGCCACGCTGCTTCGCAAGGGACAGCTTGCACCTGTCACCACTGGGATTCCGGATATTGGCTAAGGCTCTTGCCACCCCCATAGTGCCTTTTTTAGGCAAGGCTCAAATTCTAAACCTACCTCCCTAGAAAACAAAAATGGGAAGAAACTAAGGGTAATGCTGCTCAATGCCAGAAGTCTAAATCTCAAAATGCACGCACTCGAGGCCCTTCTCAGTATGGAGAACATTGATGTCTGTGCTGTGACTGAAACCTGGTTCAAGGCTCCTGAGAGCACCCCGGCACTATCAGGTTTTACCTCATATCATGCGTTCCGGCCCCAAAACCCGGACCACACCACAAAAGGAGGGGGTGTATCCATATTCATCAAGGATACCCACACCTTCAGGTTGGTGGCAACGCACGAAGCATCGGAAACCATCCAGGTGCAATTAACCATAGACAAAACTGCTCTACAATTTGTAGCATGCTACAGGCCACCCTCTCAAACTCAGGAACCCCACACAGCCTTCCTGAAGACACTGGAAGGTATAAAAGTATCTCCAAACACCATTACATTGGGTGACTTCAACTACCCGAATATAGACTGGGAACATTACTCAAGCCCAAACTTTCTAGCCCAAAGGTTCCTGGAGTTCATAAATTCAAATGCCATGGAACAACTAGTCACCGTTCCAACAAGAGGAGAAAATATACTAGATCTCATCATCACAAACATGGGGACAAAATGCTCCACACCGGAAGTATATCCCTCATTGGCGAGATCAGATCATAAACTAATCTCACTGGACATCCAGATCCCGCCCCCACCCCAAACAAAAAAGATCACAGTGAAGAACTTCTCTAAAGCAAACTTCACACTACTCAAGACTGGTGTGGTATCCTTCAAGGCCCCTGAGCCAGTGGAAACCGCAACCCAAGCTGCAGAAGCCCTTCCAAATGCCTTCTACGAACTCCTCCAGGACTGCATGGATCAGGCAATCCCTAATAAAACCAAGACTCTTTCCACCAAGGGCAAACGTCCAGTCTGGTGGACCCCAGCCATAAACAAACTTTACAATAAGAGGAGAAAGCTGTTACATGATAGAGCAAAATCCATAAAAGAGAAGACACCTTTGATCATTATTAGTAAAAAAATACGAGCACTCATAAAATCATCCAAGGCCAGCTTTGAGAGAAAAATTGCCATAGATTCAAAAGACAATCATAAGGCCTTCTTCAGCTATGTTAGAAACCTGGGTGGAAACTCCCAGATATGCTCAGAATTAGTCCAAAATGATACAAAAATCACTGAACCCACAGACATTGCCAACAATACTGGCAGACAGGTTCAGTGCAAACTTCACCCCCCTCTCCCCCCCAAAAGGAGAGATAACTATCCCAGCGGAGTGCAGCCTCCCAGACATCTCCAATGCGCAGGTGAAAGCTGCTCTCTCTAAAGCTAAAAACACAGCATCAATGGGACTGGATGGTGTCCCCGGCTGTGTGCTACACGAACTCAATGAGGAACTAAACCCACACATAAGGCAGCTGTTTAATCTTAGCCTTACCACAGGATACGTGCCCAAGGAGTGGCATACGGCAACTGTGGTCCCACTCCACAAAGGCGGTGCCTCTACGGACCCTGGTAATTACCGCCCCATAAGCTTAACAAGCCTTGTCTGCAAAGCTATGGAGAGGATCATAATGGAACTCATAAACAAAGACATAGGGGACTTGCAGACATTGGACCCGACCCAGTTTGGCTTTGTCAAGGGCAGATCATGCCTTTTGAACTTGGTCGACTTCTTCGAAACAGTCACCAAGGCCATTGATGAGGGAAAGGCAGTCCATACAGCCTACCTTGACCTTGCAAAAGCTTTCAACACAATACCCCACTTGGGTATTATAGAGAAACTTACCAGCTTAAATGTAAACCCATATGTCACAAGATGGGTTGCAAACTGGCTAAAGGACAGAACCCACAGGGTTAGAGTAGCTGGCGCCATGTCAGACTCCAAGCCGGTCACAAGTGGTGTCCCACAGGTCTCAGTCCTTGGCCCCCTGTTGTTCGGCATCTACTTCTCAGAAGTACAGGCTAACATAGGAGGACTATGGCTGAAAAAGTTTGCAGATGACTGCAAACTGGGAGCCATAGTGGAAAGTACATCGGACACAGATATCCTTCAGAGGGGTCTCACGGAAACTGATAGCTGGTGCCAGAGCCATGGCCTGAAGTTAAATGCCAAAAATGTATAGTCATACCCTTCGGGAAAAACAAGGTAACCCCAAGCTACCATATAGGTGGCAATCCACTAAGCACAGAAGAGGTTATCAGGGACCTGGGGACCCAGGTTGACAGTGGCCTTTCTTTTGACACTCACATTGCTAAAGTGGTTAGAAAAACCTTCTATATTGCCCACCTGATCATGAAGGGATTCACATCCAGATCAAGTGAGGTCATTGTTCCCCTGTACTCTTCACTTATCAGACCAATGATCGAGTACAGTGCCCCATTCGGGATGTATCTCACCCGACACCTGCAGCAATTGGAGAGACCCTAAAAGTTCCTCACCAAAAGGATAAAGGGACTCCAAAATCTGTCATATGCTGCCAGACTGAAGAAACTCCAGCTCTATTCAGTCGCATACCGTCTGCTCAGAGGTGACCTGTGCCTGACATACAAGGCCATGTCCAACCCGGAATTAATGGACATGCTCCACCTCAATCCAAATCTACCAGATCCACTAGAGCAAGTGACTTAAACCTTAGCACGGATATAAATAGGACATGCTGGAGGGATAGATTTGTCACCCAGAGACTCCCTATGTTGTGGAATAAAATCCCGGTCCATGTGAGGCAGAGCACCTCGCTGGCTCTGTTCAAGAGAAATCTTGATCGGTGGATGGGAGATCGTAGGTTTACCCCGGGAATCATCTCTGTGTCACTGCTGGACAGAGGCACAACAAACTAATGGGCACAGTATTTTTTAAGATAAGGGGTGGCGTAAGCCACAAAAACTCTGGGCTAGGCTTATAAATGCCTTAGGGCAGATAGCCTAGTATAAACCTATGAACCTTATTTGATATGTTTATTGTAATGTTATAGAGTTTGAGTTGTATAAGTATTTTTTGATCGAGAAACCTGTGATTCCAGTTATAAGGGGACTACCTAACGTACATAAATGTTTGCTAAATCCTACTTTGAGACCCATTGTTTCGAGTAAAGGATGGCTAACAGAGTCTGTATCTGTTTATGTTGAGAAGCAATTGAGACAGATAGTCGATGTGGCAACAGCAGTGATTAGAGGCACTCAGCATTTTTTGGAAACTCTGACAGAGTGTGTGACAATAGAAGGTGATATATCCTGTGAATTGTTAGTTACTTTAAATGTCACTTCATTGTTCACCAGTATACCTAATGAAGCAGGTACTAAATACATGAGGTTGCTCTTGATAGAGAAAAGTATGCCAAAAGATTTGATCATCAGATGTGCAATGCTCATGGATGTTATTTTGAAAAACAATGTTTTTATATATGACGACAACTATTTCTTACAACTGAAAGGTGTAGCAATGGGGACTCCGTGCACCAATTCCCATGCCAACTTAGTAATGGCATATTGGGAGGATACCTATGTGATGCAGAATGCATAGTACACAACCCAGATCAAATATTATAAACGCTTTGTTGATTACTTTTTTTAGTTTGGAGGGGTGATGAGGATAGTCTAAAAGGATTTTTAGAGTATATAAATGGCACCACCACTTTTCTCTCCTTTACAGGGAATTGGTCCAAGAATGAGATTTTTAGATGTGTTAGTACATAAGCAAGATGAAGGGTTAAAGACAGAGATGTTTAGGAAGACTTGTAGGAAGAATGCATTGTTAGTTCGCACAAGCATGCACCCTCCACACATCTATCAAAATATAGTTAAAGGTCAGGCCCTGAGGGCCTCCAGACTCACCAGTGAAGACTGTGTGTTTCAGCTCAGGTTAGACAGTTTAGAGAAAGAATTTAGGGAGAGAGGATACCATAGTTATGAAATTGATGACATTCATGATGAGATTGTGATCAGAAGGGACACCACAAGTAAACCATATTTGAAGAGGAATAGAGAGAGATTATATACAGAGAGTAATGGAACCAGAGGCACTGGTAACATCAACAGGATAGTGATACCCTACACAAACAATAGTAGAAAGATTAAGGCGATCATTCAGAATAATTGGCACATACTCACTTTGGACAATAAAGTCAGAGAAGCAGCAGAGAATACACCGAATCTTACATACAGGAATACTCAGTCATTGAAAAGGTTATTGTGCTATGAGAAGACTGGAAAGGATAGGATCAGATCCGTCCGAGTAGGAACATTTCCATGTAGATCATGCAACCATTGTAGTTTCATGTCTGGGAGTAAGGAATTTGTTCACCCTGATACAGGTCAAGTATTTTCTTTCAAGATATATACAGATTGGGATCTAGTATATCTAGCTGTATGTCAGAAATGTAGCTGCTTCTATATTGGCAAAACCAATAGGACGCTGAGAGAGAGTGTCTGGGAACACATTTATGCCATCAATAGAGAAGATGAGAGTAATGCTCTTGCAAGACATGTAGTGCATACAGATATAACACACAAGTTTTGGTTTATGATGATGGAATTAATGTACAAAACAGCAAGGTTAGGTGAGGTCAGGAACCATACTGAGAAGCAGGAAGCTAGATGGATCCTGAGACTACAAGCAGAAAGGTTACATTAAAGATAGACCCCTCATACACGGCCTGAATGATAGGGTTTCATTGAAACCCTTCCTTAAAGACAGACCCCTCACTCATTAGTCACTTTTAATGGGCAGACCCCTATTTATTACCTTGGTATATAAGCATGAATATGTTTTTTTTTCATATACAAATATAAAGTTTTTATATGTAATAATAGTTTTAGCAGATTTTTATGGTATTGAAGTTTTACTGACACTATGAATGCTATGGTTAGAATGAATATGCTTTTAAGTGTAGAATATTTATATAAATGCCTATATTTTGTGTGTCAAGGGTTGTAGTTTGTTATATATATATATATATATATATATATATATTTTTTTATACACATCTTATTAGTCAGTGTATATATATATATATATATATATATATATATATATATATATGTGTGTTTTTATTGTATGCACATTTGTATATGCTTTTTTATATGCATTGTTATTTGATGACACACTACATTTATTAATACTGTAAGTATTTTTAGGTAATGATGATTTAATTGATTTTTAATCACTGCATTAAATAATGATGTAATTGGATTTATTGGTGCAAGTTGGTTAAACCTGCCTTTATATTGATGTACAATAGAAGGAGTACTTTTTAAGTCTGAAGAAGCATTCAGAGAAACGTGAAAGCGCTTACTGGCCATTGTTTTGTGCTCTTTATGTGAATAGACAGGTTTTCATCAGGTTGGCTCAGTTTGTCGTGGTGTGCCTCTGGAGTTTCTTTCTTTGGGTCGTAATATGAGCAACTGATAACTAGGTAGATCCATTTTCTGCTCCCATATATTCCATATTAGAATTTTTAACCAAACTTTTTCATGAAGGTGCGGCTGCTTCTACTGTCCAGTTTCCTTGTGGGAGAGAATGTCTCTACTGTCATGTCCCACAGGCTCTGTAAGTCCTTTCTGAAAGGGACAGCTATGATTAGACCCCCCCCCCCCATACAAGGATCAACTCCTCCCTGGGATCTAAATTTCATATTAACAAATTTCACTTGTTCCCCCTTTGAACCTTCAAGCAAATGTGATCTAATGTTTTTGTCTTAGAAAGCACTTTTTCGTAGTGGCCATTACCATAGCCAGGAGAGTTTTGGAGTTGCACTTGTCTTCCAATCCCCCTTACTTCATTTTTGGGTCTATATTAAATCGAATGATGATTTATTGAACCCGTATAAATGGAAGCTTACAATCTCGAATGCTTAGAACAGTGATTTTTTTCCAAGGGAAAAAAATCGCTGTTCCGCAAAAAAAAAAAAAAAACCCACATTTAAAACATTACATAACGTGGGCTTCACCCCCCACCCCTCCTACTTAAATATACCAACTCTGAGATCGCACTACAGTAACGGAAATGGCAAAGTAACGAAAGCGGCCAAGCGATTTCTTTCCCAGGGAAAGAATTTGCTTATATGCGTTTCGCTATTTTGTCTTTTTGTGCTTTCAAGTTCGATCAAGACGCATTTGAAAGAATGCCTCTTCAGTCATTTAATAGGAACCCTCATTTTTCATAAGGATAGAGTTTCCTTATGCACTAATCTTTCATTTCTGCCAAAGGTTGTGTCAGAAAGTAACTTAAATCAATCTGTTGAGCTACCAGTGTTCTTCCATAATTTCCAAAACAGAGGTAAATACTCTCTGCATCTTCGGGACCTACATAGGCAATTAAGTTTTTACTTGCACAGAACTTCAAGTTTCAGGAAGTCTGACCAACTCCTTATATCTTACTCTGAGACTAAGAAAGGTCAACTAGTCTCAAAAGTTACCTTATCTAGATGGCTCACACTATGTATATTTTACATGTATAGTTCTTAAAACAAGCCCCTTCCCTTTCATGTCAAGGCACATTCCACCAGCTCTGTAGCTACATCTGTAGCCTTTCAAGCAAGGTTACCCTGGGATGCTATCTGTGCTGCAGCTACATGGGATAAACCTCATACTTTTATTACTCATTACAAACTGGATTTGTCCTCTAGGAGTAGAGCTTTGTTTGGTTCTGCAGTTTTGAGGAATATTCTCCATGAGCCACCCAGGAATTCAGTTGCTTGGGACGCAATGCCATCAGTGAGAATAAAAGGCGAGATTGACAACAATACATAAAGAAGTTATGTCCTCACCATAACGTTTCATATGTGTTGTCAATCGCGGCCATTATTCTCACAACCCACTCTCCAAACCCACTTCCAGAACTCGTGGAAGACCTAGTGGACAGTGGATTTTTATATCTCCATAGCCTCAGAGATACTTACTTTGACTTCTAAAGGACCATATCTACTGTATAGATTATTTTCATTCTGAGAGGGCAAACGAGATCTGAGGAAGCTGGAGAACTGCATTATGGGTAGGGGAGGAGGCCCATGGGCTTTGCTAAAGACTTTGAGCTTTTGGAAAGGCCAAGATGGATCTGATAGAATGGATCTGAACCCATCAGTGAGAATAAAGGTCAGGATGGACAACACACACGGAACATTATGGTGAGTACCTAACTTTTTTTCGTCACTAGAAGTTTACCATCCCAGACACACAGCTGTTGAGATCATTTCTGCCACATCATGCAACAAGAAAGTTGCACTCATAATGAGAACAATGAGAGGTTCCAGAGTGCTTTTGCAATATCCCTGAGCCTAATTCCAGAAAGACAGGTAACTTTCCTTATCCAGTATGGTGTGTTGGTGTCTTAAAGTGGCATCATGCATAACCAGGACGTCAGGATTAGAAGCAGGGTGTGTGACCTTAGAGGTTTAGGCCTGCTGTCTTGCTGTGATTCCTTGTAGTAGTAGTAGTAGTAGTATTAGTATTTAAAGGTTGGAGATGTGTCTTGAGATGGCTGATATCTTTTACATGTTTGCCTGGGATTTTTAGACAAGGATTTCATGACTAACTCCGCTTAGGCAGGTTTAAGGGTGTTGCACATTTTACTGACAGTATTAGACCAGGAATTCAAATGCTAAGTGACTCCATCCAAATTCTTTTCCATTCTGATTATCCTCCAGCAGGTCTCATCCTCCAGTTTCTGGGGCTAATGGCCTCCTCCATTCAGAGGTTACATTTTTCTCATTTTTACATGAAGATAATACTATGGATTACAAGGATTGTGTGGTCTTAAAGCAGCTTTTACTCCCTGTTCCAATAACTAACCTTTGCAAGGAACATTTTTGATGATGGGCAGCCCCCACCCTGCATTAATTCAATAAGACCCTTTATTCTACCATGAACTTTGGCAGTTGTGACCATGGACACCTCCTCTTTGGGGTGGGGAGGATGGACCAAGGATTATAGAGTTATCAAAAGTCCAGCCTTCACATCAGTATCTTGCAAATGCATGCAGTCCTCCTTTCTGTTTAGGAACTACAGGACTGCATTCCTCTAGGGGTGAAATTTATCCACACTGCCAACATGCCAGTGGATTGCTACAGCAAAAAACAGAGAGGGACCAGATCATACCATTTATGCCTGGCAGCCATGACAGTGTGGCAGAGGGTGATTGGTTTGCATTATTTTTGAATAGGAATGCACACCCCTGGGAGGGTCATTTACCTTGCAGACAATCTCAACAGGTCTATCCTGATGATACCTTATGAGTGGGCTGTCAATTCAGCAATAGTACAAGGACTTCCAAGATGGCTGCACATTGAGGAACAGCTTAATTCTAGCTCTACCAGTGTGAAAACAGAAACTCAGCAGAAAAGGCCAGTAGACTTGTGTTTATGGGTAAATTTCAGTAATTGACTAGTAAGTGTACTGCCTGGATGCCAGGAAAAAAGAAATAAATGTCCTGGAAAAATGTAGTTACAAAAAGTGAGGAAGAAACACTGACTGGGGAAAGTTCTGCAGCTGTTCAGCAAAAAAGCATTGCAACCTCCAGACATTCCAGTAACCTACACGAAGATATAAGGCAACTGCACACAGACCTGGTTAGAATAAACAAAACACTGATGGAGTATAAGAAACACAAAAAACAAGAGATTGGAAAAATGGAAGGAGCTGTAAACAAATATTCAGATGAGGTGACAAAGCTGCAAGAAACAGAGGTTGAAATGAAGAAAAGGCTGGCTGAATATGAGACTGCTCCAAAAGAGATGTTTCAAAAAAATAATAGAGTTAGAGGACAGAGCACATAGGGAAACCTGAGATTTTCAGCTATACCAGAAAAGCTGGAAGAAACAGACTACATTTATTTTATTAAAGCACAAATAAGCAACTGGAATGGTATTCCACAGCAGGAGTTGTTAGTTGAAAGGGCACAACATGTGTATGCTCCATACCTGGCTATGAGAAAGTAACCTAGACCTTTAATAGTAAAGATGCAATCCTACCAGCAGAAGGAGTTGATTTTGACAACATTGTGGCAGAGATTGTTTCTAGAGAATGATTACTCATTGTACACCAGGAAGAAGAGAAGCAAATGTATTCCACTATCCAGGGAATGTTGAGACACAGGTGGGAGATTCAAATTTCTGTACCTAGCTGTCTTCAAAGTATTCTTCCCTGGAGGGACAAAATAATTTTTGATGAAGTACATGCTAAGGAGGAAATACAAAACTTTGTCCAAGAAAAAGTGAGCTGTGAGGAAGAGATTCTGCTTCTTGTTCTTCTGATAAAAAAGACCACAGAGAGGACTGCACTTGTTAAACTTTTTCCAGTGTTTCAGCAGAAAGTGTTAGAGTGAAGGAAAGGAGCATGACAGTTAACTAGAAGATGCGAGAGTACACTGAAAATGAAGCAGTGACAGTACGTGGGAGATGGAGATGAACAGAAATAAAACAAGTAACTTAATGTGGGATTACAATGCAATAATTATATATGTGAAATATGACAGAACAAGAAAGTCAGGAATTATTGGACGTTTTCAGAATTTGTTGGACTTCTAGGGGACTCTGAAGCATATGCCCTACTTCATGTATAAATGTTCAAAAAATGCTTTCGGGAGGTGAAGAGGAGGGAGAAAGTCAACTATAAGTAATTTTCTTTCTTATTAGCACTGTGTTTGTGATGTATGGTTTTCTTTGCATGCTATAAAGTAAAGTTTTCTCAGTTTTTTTTAAGTGAAATGGGGATTATAAACAGGTGCTGCAGTTTTTTTCTCTCTCTGTTCTTCTTAAGAAATGTAGGCAATGGAATGGGGAAAAAGCCTAGTTAAAAGAGCATGTCAAAAGAAGAAACATTTGCTTTTTGTCATTCTTGCATGGGGAAATGACTGGATTAAGGACCTTAGATTGATTTTATAACAAGTTTTAAGAGTAAGCAAGTAAATGAAAAAGAATATTAAATATTATGCGGCTTTTTTTCTAGCAAAAACATGTATGCTGAGTAGCAGTTCTGCAGTTGGTCTTCATGTTTCCATGGAAACAATCTGATAAAGCAAAACTAGTTGCCTGGTTCTCTTGTCTCCTTGGAGACAATCTGATAGAGAGAAACTGGCTACAGGCTGGTGGTAAGTGATTGGTTGAATGGGAAAAAAATGAAAAGAAAAATTGGCTAGAATATACTGTTCTCTGAAAGCATTCAGGGGTTTTCCCAGCTGGGAGGGCTGTAAAGAAAAGACAAAACCAATTGGCAGTTAGTAGAAGCACAGGCTGCACCATGGGTCTTAGCATGTTTAACCTTTCTTTTAGGTTAACTCAGGTTTGTGAGTGTGGCTGTCTATTTGGGACTTTTGTTTCTGTTAGGAGGGGAAGATGTCAGTATTTGAAGATGTACATAGATGTCCTTCAAGGATGCATCTGCAGTCCTTACAAATGGGTTGTCCTGGCCTCAGGCAGCCCTTCGGTCGGCCGGATTCCAAAGTCTGGGTCTGGCCTCGGCTGATGTCGCACTTCACCCGACGTCATAGCTGCAGTTCAGCGGGTATAAAGGCATCATCCAACGCCATTTTCCTCAGTCTTTCTTGCCACGTGGCGCCCGAAGCAGAAGCTGTTCGCAAGTGCCGGTCGGTCAGAACCAGAGATTACTACTACCGAAGACTTCTAAAAAGCTAAGTACCCCGTTGGGGACTCTTTCTTGCCTCAGCCGATGTCAGAAAAAGTGAATAACTGTTTAACTTGTGGGAAACAAATACCTCATAAAGATTTCCACTCTTACTGCCTACCTTGTTTAGGCCCAGACCACGACGTAGCAGCTTGTCTAGCCTGTGCTTCTTTCAACCGACGGACGCTTAGACGTCGGTCGGAATTTGCTGAGGAGTTTTTCGGCTCCGCTTTTGCTTACTATATGCCGCCGGAAACTCCGACTTCGCAATTAACTAAAAAACGCAAGGAAAAGGACCGACACCCGCGGTCCACGGTTTTGGCCGAAACCGCGGTTAAGTCAACCGCGAGTGTCTTGGTTTCGGCTGAAACCGAGTCCACGGTTCTTCCTTCGGCCGAAAGCTTGCCTCCTACCGAGGCCTCATCCAGCATGGCTGAATCTGCTACTGAAATCCCACCTGCTCTTGCAGGTTCACAGGATTTATCTGATACTATACCTTTAGATATATCTACTCCTGCACGTGGAGCTGCTAGGCCCCCTGCATCCATGTCGATTAAGGCTTTTGTCAGGGCTAAAGCAGCAACATCTACCAAAACTGTGCCTGCTAAGACCCCCTCTCACAGGCCTACCTCTAGTTCTCAAATGCTTAGTCTAGCAGAGGATCTCATTTCTTTGATCCGGGGATCCCAACCTCACCCTGACAGGGCCTCTCACCCACCTCCAGAGAAGAGGCCTAGAGCAGAGCCCCCTGAGCCAGTTTCTTCAGATTACTCCTCTGATGATTCAGATAATACAAACCCTCCAGAGGGCCCTTATTCTCCTTATGAGGACTCTGATGCAGAAGACTCCATTCCTTCTGCCTCTCCGCCTGAGGAATTTTCTTTTGGGGAAACCTTGCATGCTATGAGGGAACAATTTCAATGGCAGGGCCAGGATTTTTCAGACTCTAGGAAAAGGCTTAGGACCTTCTTGCATTTGCCACAGCATAGGCCTTTAGCCATTCCTCCAGTACTCACTGTTGTGGATGATGCATTTAATGATGCTTGTACTGCTCCTGATTCTCTTCCTCCGGCCCCTGCTAAGCCCGACAGGTACTACAGGGTTCGGACACACATTATCATTTGTATAAGGCTCCTTTTGCAGATCCTGAAACTATCTCCCAGGGACCCAAGGCTGTAGCAGCTACCTCTGCCAAAAACCCTCCCTCTGAAAGGGAATCTAGGGCTTTAGAGAGATGGGGTAAAAAAGTTTACACTTCTGCTACTCTTTCGGCTAGGGCCTTAAACTGTCAATTCCACATGATTCAGTATCAGGAATTTATGTTAGATCAGTTAACTAAAAACTGTCCTCGTCTGAACCATTAGACAAAAAATCTGTTCAGGAAATGGTACATAACATTCAGCAGGTCAGTAATCATTCTTTAAAATGCGGCTATGATGCACTGGAGGCTTCCTTTAGATCAGCTATGACTGGTACAGTTATCAGAAGGCATGCATGGTTAAAAGAGCAGTCCTTACCAGACCATGTTAAATCAAAGCTCCTAGATGCTCCCATGGATAAGCTCAATTTGTTTGGCTCCCCTGCACAGCAGGTGCTGAAGAAGGTGGAAGAGAAAGCAAAATCTGTCCAGACAGTCAAGGATTTCTTACAGGTCCAGCCTCCAAGGTTTAGTAGGAACTGGCCTTCCAAGAATTGGTCCTTTCCAGACACCTCCAGAGCTCAGAGAGGCAGGAATAGGCGCCCAAGAGGCAGGGGTCAATCCAGAGGTGCCTACAGGGGACGTCAGTGGCAGCCTAACAACCAGTGAAGTACTGCCACAGATCCAGCCCCCACCACTTCCACAGGACAATCACAGTGACTTGGCTCTGAGACCGCCTACCAGGGAACAACTAGAAGCACCCTTAGGCGGAAAGCTAGCCTTATTTTCAGTAAACTGGCATCACATCACAGGAGACAAATGGATTTTACAGACAATAGACCAAGGTTACAGGTTTCACTTCCATACTCTACCAAGGAAGAGAGGAATGCCAAACCTACCTCCAAATCAGAAGACAAATGCTCTACAACAAATACACCACTTACTAAGGATGAGAGCTATAGAAAGGGTACCGTCCACGGAACAAGAGCAAGGATTTTACTCCAGACTTTTCCTGGTGCCAAGAAAAGAAAACCAATGGAGACCTATTCTCGACCTGTCCGCTCTAAACACATACATCATTGTTCCAAAATTCAAAATGCTGACCCTTCAGCAGCTTCTTCCCATGCTGGGCAAGGAGTCTTGGCTGGTAACTCTAGATCTCAAGGAGGCATACCTGCACGTCCCCATATGACCAAATTGCAGAAGATACCTCAGATTTCTTGCAGGATCAGAGCATTATCAATTCTCAGCATTGCCCTTTGGCTTATCTACTGCGCCCAGAGTATTCACGAAATGCCTGGCATCAGTAATTGCTCATTGCAGGCTTCAGGGAATTCAAATTTACCCTTACCTGGACGACTGCCTGTTACAAGCGGACAACAAAAACAAATTAGAAAAAAATTTGAAAAAGGTCATTCATATACTGCAAGCCCTGGGATACACAGTCAATATAAGAAAGTCAAGGCTGATACCATCCCAGAGGATAACTTTCTTGGGTGCAGAACTGGACACATCAAATCAAATGGCATCCCTCACAGCAGAAAAACAGAAGCAACTTCCTCTCTATTTCATGGCATTAACAAAGCAGAACCAGCTAACAGCAAGGAAAGTCCTGCAAGCCCTGGGTTACATGGCATCCTGCATAATATTGATTCCACATGCCAGACTACATATGAGAAAGTTACAATGGTACCTAAGGAATTTATGGTCTCAGCACAAGCACAGCCTAGAAACCCAAATTCCAATAATTCCATGCCTGAAGCAAGAATTCCAATGGTGGGCTCAGGCCTGTCAATCAAACAAAGGGATGCCCTTCCACAGCACTCAACCAAGCCAGACTATCACAACGGACGCCTCAGACCTCGGTTGGGGGCACACATGCTGGACAAGTGCATACAAGGCTTATGGACTCAAGACCAGCTGAACCTACACATAAATCAAAAGGAGATGCTGGCAGTAAAACTGGCAATTCAGACATTCAGACCATTTCTTCGACAGGGTCAATTGCTGATAAGGATGGACAACACCACAGTTATGTGGTACATCAACAAACAGGGAGGCACACATTCATACCCTCTATGCGGATGGCAATGGACCTCTGGAATGTGGCCCTGAGCTTCAACATTCAGTTACAAGCAATATTTGTACCAGGAAAAGAAAATATACTAGCAGACATCCTAAGCAGAACTACCACGGATGCCCACGAATGGATGCTACATCCAGACATCTTCAAATCCATTACAGAGAAATGGGGACTACCAGAAATAGACTTATTCGCATCCCCACACAACCACCAATTGAAAAAATTCTGCACGAGGGCATACCACCCACTTGCTTGGAAGGTGGACTCCCTATCTTTCAGTTGGAAAAACCTGACAGCATATGCATTCCCACCTCTTCCTTTGATGCACAAGGTGCTATTGAAGATCAAAGAAGACCTTCCAAGGATCATCCTGATAGCTCCAGACTGGCCGAGGCAGCATTGGTACCCATTACTGAGGAGCATGTCTCGGGAACAAATATGGCCTCTGCCCCTCGTTCCCTTACTGTTAACACAGAACAACTTCAAAACCCTGCATCCAAACCTGAAAACACTGCAGCTGGCTGCCTGGAACATTGCATAAGACAAAATAACCCTGATTTATCTCAAAGGGTTAAAGACATTATCTTGGAGGCTTGCAGACCCTCAACAAGAAAAACTTATTCAGCACAATGGAAAAGATATCGCATTTGGAGTGCAACAAAAGGAGTAGATGCATCAGTGGCAAACATAGCTAACATCCTGGAATATTTAACAGAGCTTTTCCACAATGGTCTGTCTTACTCCTCCATTAAGATTCATGCATCAGCAATTTCAGCAGAATACAACATGGATCCTCCAGTCTTTTCTCAACCTCTACTCAGACAGTTTCTCAGAGGAATTAAAAATGTGAAACCACCAAGGAAACCACCATTGCCTACATGGGACTTGAACTTTGTGTTAGAAAAGTTAACACTCCCCTTTTGAACCAGCAGCAACAGCAGAATTACAGTACTTATCTTGGAAGACTGCATTCCTGCTTGCAATCACTTCAGCTAGAAGGGTTTCTGAATTACAGGCATTAATGGCAGTACAGCCCTTCCTTATCTTCCATCAGGATAGAGTGTCCATGAGAACTAATCCTACCTTTATGCCAAAAGTGGTCTCCAGAGTATCTTTAAACCAAGCAATACACCTGCCAACATTCTTCCCCAACCCACAGAACAGGGGAAAGATTGCTGCATACCTTGTATGTACACAGACAATTGCGCTACTACCTGGACAGAACCAAGAACTATAGAAAAACTGACCAGCTTCTGGTAGCATATGCCACAGGAATGGAAGGAAAAGCAATTTCAAAACAAACAATCTCAAAATGGATAGGAAATTGCATTAGATTTTGTTACTCTTTTCATGGAAAGGCAACTCCAGAAAACATCAGACCTCATTCCACAAGGGCTACAGCCACTACTACAGCTTTCTTACGAGGAGTGGCTACCAAAGACATTTTAGAGGCTGCTACTTGGAGCTCCGTGCATACATTTGCCAAGCATTATAATCTGCCTTTATACTCCAGATCCCGAGCAGGTTTTGCCACTGCTGTCTTGCAAGGGATCTTAACTACACCATAAACTCTTAGTGCCTCCTTAGTGCCTCCTCCCCCAGTTTGGCTATGGTATTCTACCCATTTGTAAGGACTGCAGATGCATCCTTGAAGGACATAGTACAGGTTTGTACCTACCATAAATGTAGATGTCCGAGAGGTATGCATCTGCAGTCAGGATTACCCACCCTCCTTCCCCTCTCTGGTACTCCTAGGGTATTTGCCCATCTTGTAGCTAGCTGGGGGAATCTATTATGGTGTATTTGTTTGTATATATGTATATACATGTTTATTTCTATTTGCTCTCTATTGTTTGGAAACATTTGCATTTATCCAAATTTAGCCTTCCTAGAGGGCACCTGGCATCTGGGGCAAGAAACACTGAGGAAAATGGCGTTGGCTGATGCCTTTATACCCGCTGAACTGCAGCTATGACGTCGGGTGAAGTGCGACATCAGCCGAGGCCAGACCCAGACTTTGGAATCCGGCCGACCGAAGGGCTGTCTGAGGCCAGGACAACCCATTTGTAAGGACTGCAGATGCATACCTCTCGGACATCTACATTTATGGTAGGTACAAAACTGTACTTTTTGTGTGTTATTATCAATGCATTCAATCCGGAGCACCTCAGAAAAAACTGCCTGCTTAATTCCACCATAGGAACAACAGTGCAGCCTGAGCTCATTTTCAGAAAATCCATTTCTAATACCATACAGAAAACAAATGTTCATAACTCTTTAACTATAAGAGCTAGACTAAAAATGTAAATGCGAAAGATGTTCAGCAGACAATGACCTTTCCAACAGTGCAAATTTTGATAGAGCATATCAAAGTCATTATTAAATATTTGGCAAGGAATGTTGATATTGTGCATATTGTTTACCTTTCTGGAAAAACAAAGCACAATATCTTGGTCAATGTACCATGTAGACTCATACAATTTGTATTTAATTTGTTAGTATGAATGTCAGCTTTAAAATTATACCTTAACCATTAGTGTGTAATGCCTCTTTATGGAGATATTCACATAAATATGATTAATTTAATAGTTCTCATAATTGATAAACAAAACATAATATCCCATCATCTGTAACAGACAGAGCCTACATATCAGTGTAGAAGTTGTGCGTCTGAATGTCAGCTTCAAAATTATGCATCATTTGTGTGATCACCATGCTCCGTTGCAAAGATATGGGCATAATAATGAGAAGTATTGGAAATGTATAATTTTCATAATCATACACGACTAAACAAACTGTGATATCTGTACATATGTATAGTGCACAGATACAGTTCTTTTACCATGTTGTAAGAAGTAACACTGTCTTCAAAATGAGGTATTACTTGGCACACTGACATGCTCCCTTGCAAAGATATTGACCAAAATATTAAAAAAAAATCATTTCCATAACCTAAGTCTGAAACAAACTTTGATATCTGCACATGTGTACAACATACAGGCACAATACTTTTACCATGTTGGAACAAGCAATACTGTCTTCAAAATGAGGTATTATGTGGCATATTCAGATGCTTCCTTGCAAAGTTATTTTCCAAAATATGAAAAAAAATAATTTCCATAACCTAAGTCTGAAACGCACTTTGATAATCTGCACATGAATATAACATACAGGCACCATTCTTTTACCATGGTATTAGAACATTCAGATGCTCCCTTGCAAAGTTATTTACCAAAATATGAAAAATAAAATCATAATTTCCATTACCTAAATCCAAAACAAACTTTGATATCTGCACATGCATGTAACATACAGACACAATTCTTTTACCATGTTGGAACCAGCAATACTGTCTTCGAAATGAGGTAGTACTTGGCCCATTCAGATGCTCCCTTGCAAAGTTATTTACCGAAATATGAAAAAAATCATAATTTCCATAACCTAAGTCCGAAACAAGCTTTGATATCTGCACATGTGTACAACATACAGGCACAATTATTTTACCGTGTTGGAACTATCAGTCCTGTCTTCAAAATGAGGTATTACTTGGCATACTGACATGCTCCCTTGCAAAGCTATTTACCAAAATATGAAAAAAATCATAATTTCCATAAACTGAGTCCTAACAAAACTGATATATGTGCATGTGTACAGCATTCAGAAGCAGTTGTTTTACCATGTAGACACACATGATTGTAAATATACACATTCGTGGTGTAGCCAACATACTGCTGAATGTGTACATGTAAAGAGAAAAAGCAAGGTAAGGACTGCCACTCCACTAATGAATCCAGAACAGGCATGGGACTTCAGTGGCAGGCAAGGCCATCTGATCTGTCCGATACCTGTGCTAGCTACCCACTCAGACACTGATACCACTACAGTCTCATGACCTCCTTCAGTGTCAGCAGTCTGCCTTACCTCTGCCTTTTCTCTTTACATGTGTCCATTCAGCAATGGACCTAAGGGATCAAGTTCTGTATTACTAAGCCCTTCCTGTCATGTAAACCCTATACATGCCTGATAAAAGCAGAATAAAAAAAGTAGTAGTATTGCAGGATGGTTACTGACATATTAGATTGTACGTGCTAGCACTCTCCTGAAACAGTTGTTCTTTCTCAGCATCTTCACCAGCTCCTTACCACAGCTGTTTGTCAAACTCAGAAAAATACATTTTACACAACACATTTCATAATAGAGTTTTACTTACCATACGGTCCCTACTTGGTCATGGGTGTTTTCCATTCTTCTCACAAGCTGCATATTACCAATCCTGCATAGCTGTCCTCACACCATTGTGGAGGTCAAGTCAAGAACAACGCAATGCCCTCCTCAGTGAGGTGAACACCATCCCTTCTGAACAGGTGAACATCTTCTGCGGTGATGCTGTCATGACAGATTGTAGATCCACCGAACCTGTGCATCAAGCCATGCATGAACCCATTCTGTAAACGTCTAGCCTTGTGAGCTGCCCGTTGACTATTTGCTGTTTTCCATATCTGGCAAGGAATTATATCAGAACACACAAAATGGCAACATGGCCACCACGACTGCAGGTGTTCAGAAATTGCTCTGATTTGAAACTGTAGCCTTCCGAGTGGTTGACTGATGACATCATTCCCTCCAATGTGCAGCAGAAGGATGTCAGGCTCAGGGTAGATGGAACACTTCTCTTCCAACAACTGCAGTAATCCACTCCAATGCATACCTCTTCTTGCAATCCAGTATACCTTCACACTGGATGTGGGGAAGCTCAAGTTGTACTGGTTTTCAGTTATGGAGGCATGGCTGGCAGCCCAGTGAATGTAGGAATGGCCACATAGCCACACTCTCACTTACCGTTCTCCTGCTCGTGAAGCCATGTCAGTGTCAGAAGGTGGATGAACTTGCACAGGAAAGAAAATGCAAACAGATTACTACTGATGTTTGACAGATGTATTGGAAGACTACATATATATGTATATCATATGCATTACCTGGTTAGACCATCCAAATCTTCACTCCTATCCACAGGGGCATTGTTCTTTTCATAAGGTACATAAGTGGTGATGATGCTGCAGAGGTACATACCTACCACCCATGAAAACACAAAATTACACACAGTGACTGACAAGGGGGCACAGAAAGGGCACATGTAAAGATAAAAAGAAGGGTAAGGACCGCCGCTCCACTAGTGTGGAGTGCAGAGGCATTTCTTATCATTCACAACCTTCTTCAGTGTCCACAGTCTGCCTTACCTCTGTCTTTTCTCTTTACATGTGTCCATTCAGCAGTGGACATACGGAATCAAGGGGGGAAGGATTGTGATGTTTCTTGCCCTGACCTGCATACATTTTATAGTACCGGGGGAGGGAGAGTGACTACATGATAATATGTTCAATTGTAGTAGTTCACTAAAATATGATCCTTGTAACCACAATGGGTACATTACTGTGTATCAAACAAAAAACTGGGGGGGGGCTTGAAATGACTCCACGTAGGCTCCAAGTAGACAAAAACCTAAGTGTGGCTTATGCATTCATCAGTGTGATAACGACTTCTACTTATGTGAATAACAGTGACAGCTGCTGATAGTTTTACATGAAAAGTGAGAATGACTCAGTGTTACATTGTAACTGCACTTATTGTTAATGTGATAATGACCTGCATATCATTACTGCAAAGTTCTGCATGCTCAGACAGAGGTGATAATTGCTGCACATAACCTGTTGAGTAGACATTCATTATATTTCCTGGTGCAGGTGTTATGTAACACAGACTCATTATTATATTACTGAGCCCTTCCTCCCACCTAAAGTCCATACATGACTAACAAAGGCAGGAATATTGCCCAAAATATATGGTAGCTCCATGCTTTTAGTAGTCTGTAAGTAATGACCTTCATCTCACTGAGGCAACTAGTGAGTATAATCAGAAAGAGAAATAGTCACAAATGTGTAACCTATCTGGTTGAGTCATATAACAGTTACTCCAAAAAGTAGTAATTAATTTCTCTCACCTAACCATCCATCTGGTTACAATAAGACACAGAAGTAAAAAAGGCAGAAATATTTTCCAAAATATCTGGTTGAGCAATGCCAAAAATCAGCATTCCAACATTTCTAGAGTTATTTATCAGCAGTGTTCCTCAAGACAGTTATGTGCATATTGTTAACAGATAAGAAATGACTACACTACAGCATGGACAGAAGTCATTCACAGAAGTAGGCAAAGACTTCCGGTCATATGTCAGTTGTTCCCAGTTCATTCAAGTACACACTTGAAAGCTGGCTACAATAAAATAAAACTTTATAATAACCATGTATGAAACCTGATGTAAAGATAACCTATGCTTCTTACACTGTATTTGTACCACAATATTCTAAACAATAGATCAGCTCAGAGGACACTGGACGGCGCAGTGGTGCAGCGGTTAACATTGTCGCCTCACAGCAAGAGGTTCTCTGGTTCGATTCTCGGCTGGGGTGCCTTCTGTGTGGAGTTTGCATGTTCTCCCTGTGTTCGCGTGGGTTTCCTCCGGGTACTCCGGTTTCCTCCCACATTCCAAAGACATGCATCTGGAGCATTTCTCCCCAGGCCTGCACTGAAAACAGGCTCTGTGGAACCTAGTTGGACTTTCCCGGTCAACAAATGTTAAATAAATAAAAAAAAAAATAAAAAAACAGGTCATGGCACAATGCTATGAATTAAACTAAGCCACTGAATCAATATAACACAGCTAGCTCCCAGGACAATAAAATGGCCAAATGGATTTTCCAGTTATGCAAAAGCTTTTCGGTGACACAGTAATAAATTATTTTCCCCAGTAAACCCATCAGCTGTTTGTGTTGTGTATGCAAAAGCACAAAAAAATCACACAATAAACCACTTTCCCCAGTGGGCACTTCAGTAATCTGACCATGTATGCACAAGCACTTCCCCCGATACAGAAATTAATTATTTCCCACAACATCTTCATTAGTACATGTAGGCATACACATGCCACAAAATGACACATTCACCCAAGCGACCCTTTCAGGAAAATGTTGCGATATGTATAATCACCAAACTAAAACATTTCCCCAAACGACCCCTCAGTAGCATTTCCTAGTATGTGCAGTCATCTAAAGGAGACATTCACCCAAGTGACCCCTTCAGTAAAATGTTGATGTATGAGCAAGTACCAGAATGAAATATTTCCCCAAACGACCTTTCAGTATCATTTCCCAGTATGTACAATGACCAAAATGAAGCATTCACAAACAGGGGAAGAAAACCATACATATTAAAATGAATGGACTGTTTCTCCCCAGGGCTTCACTGAAAATTGGCTTGTTCCAAGTCTGTCTTTCTTGGTAAGTAAATTGTTTGGCATACTGTATCTGCTTTATATTAAGAATCTCTGGATATATTCTAATGCAGTCATATCTGCCATGCAGATTGTAGCTTAATTTTCTCAAACCTGACCTTTTAGTATGAAAAGTACCTTACTTTTATTGGTGAAACATTCTTATAAAATGAGACTCAAGTTTCTAATACAGTAGTAAGAATTAGAAATGATTTGTGTTTCTGAGAATGTTACAAGTAATGCCATTCAGCTGCTGATTGTTTTTTTTTTTTTGTTTTTTGCTCAGGATGAAGGGTAACACATTTGCTGGCATTGTGTATTATGCCATACTTTTCAGTCCAATTTTATATAAGTGTCATGGTATTTCTGTAGTATGAAGTCATCATCCAAATTATTTACTGTGGTTCCTAACTTTAAAAATCATGACAAACCTATTAATATACCTAAAGTGCATTAGTTGTAAATAAACAGTTACAGAACATCACTGTTGCTGAACGAGTGTCAAGGAAATGGAGAACCTTGTAATAGTAAATTCCATAATACAGAAAAACAATTCCATATTAATAAAGGAAAGCAGTTATACAATCTTTATATCTAACAAGAACTATATACATTCTAAAATCAGTCAAAACATATAACATCTGACACTTTACTAAACAGATGAGGACCAATAGAAGAATGTCTTTTTGGCAGACCTACCAAATGTGACTATATGTCTGAGTGTCTCAACCTGTCTGAGAATGCCACAAAGTAGTCAGAAAACTGTTGTGAGGGATGGACACATCTGGTCTACCCTACCTGGCTTGCTACTGGTACAACACTCACCGGGACATATGATCTAGTAAATGGATGGTCTAACTAAAAAGCGTATCTATTAGAAATATATTAGATACTAGAGTATTAGAATATAGAAATATATTAGATACTAGAGTATTAGAAAGTATGGGCACAAGTCTGCAGTACTGAGCTGCTCTATAACCACCTGTACTTGAACTTCTGGGTACCTTATGTGCCAGTGCAGTTCAGGGCCGAGAGTGATGTACTGCTTCACTACATAATAATAGTTTTTAATATCTCTGAGCAACACAGAAGTGCTTAGCTGAGCACATTCAGAGTAGAGTAGGATTAATTCTTACAAAACACAGTAAGGCTCTAGTAGATGGGAAGGGCTGCTTTAATGTGAAAATATTAATATCGATCGCTAAAACACAGTCTCTCCTGCTTACATGCATTCATTGACTCACATAACATCACTCACTCTCTCGATCGCTAACACACTGTCTCTCCTGCTTACATGCATTCATTGACTCACATAACATCACTCACGCTCTCGATCTCTAACACACAGTCTCTCCTGCTTACATGCATTAATTCACTCACATAACATCACTCATTCTCTTGATCTCTAACACACAGCCTCTCCTGCTTATTTGCATCCATCCACTCACATAACATCTCTCTGTCTCGATCGCTAACACATGGTCTCTCCTGCTTACATGCATTCATTCACTCACATAACATCACTTGCTCTCTCGATCTCTTGACAAAATTAGAGGAGGAAATATAAGTGGGCAAGTTCAGAAAACAGGCTGACAGTCTCAGAAATACCAAAGCATACACAGCAACACTGAAAACAATGTGCCACAAACCATTTATTTTGAATACAGGGATAGTCCAATTGAGTAATATCTATATAAAGCAGAGGCTAGGGAGTTCCAGATAATCATCAAAACGTATACATGCAGTTACAGTGGAATACATAGAATACAATACAGCATGAGAAGACTGATTGACAATATATCAGAAACAGACGTACTATGCAAAAAAAAAAAAGAATACCCCCCCCCCCCCAAAGAATATGGTATGAAATGAAAAGCTCTCAATGTGCAGGACAAATGCATGGGAGATAGGGCAGGTAGAGAGATTATGTAGTATTTTTAGGAGTTAGAAATTGCTTGAGCTAGTCGATGTGAGTTGTGACCCGCTGAGAGCACACAATGCAGACCAAACATTAGCTCTATATGGCAGGTTAACCAAAAATTTGCCTTGGTTATGGTTTCAGGGAGATCGGAATGTTAGTCAAAATAACCGAGCTAGTGGTGCTGCTGCGGTAGCGTTGTCACCTCACAGTAAGACGTTGTCCTATTTGATTCTCAGCTAGAGCGTCTTCTGTGTGGAGACATGCATGAATGGGCGTACCTTCGTTGAAGGTTGTGCATCAGGACTGGCAACTCGGTACGTAAAAATCTACTGCAATCAGTAGCGGACCGAAGTTCCGCTGTGGCGACCCCTAACCGGGAAAAGCCAAAAGACACAACAACAAGAACAGTGAAGGTAGGGTGAGTCAACTAGGGTAGATTGCACGGTAACAATAAAATCATTAACTAAACAAAATACAGAGCACAAAACAGAGTCAAACAAAAGGCACTAATCCGATCATATCTCAATTGTATATTTTGGAGATCTACGCACAGGGACCTGATGCACACTTGTTGCTTTCAAACCCCTTAAATTGTTCTTGAGTCATCTGGCAGCTAGACAGTCGGTTCTTTCGGGCAGTCAAACCAGGAACTCCTTGCAGCAAATGCCAGTGAGCACAATCCTAAAGTGCACACACAAAATAGAGGGATCCAGTACCAGGTAAAGTCTCCAATTATTATTCAAAAGAAAAGAAATACCTGTTGCTAGACCCTCTATTTATTTGGATAAAACAAAAGAAAATTGGATTGAGGGTGGAGCTGATACACAAGTGGCGGCTCGGATTGCAAGAATCCGATTGACTGCCATCACTTGCTTTATCAACAACCTTTTAAACGGAATTAGAAGTAAAACTTTAATTTGAAGTTAATGTAAAAACATACTGAATTGTAAATATATAATGTAATTTACATGGTCAGTTACGATTTCAGTATGTTTTACATTAGGTTCAACTACAAATGTGCACTACAGTTTCTCACGCTTCAGGAAGGCACTCAGGGGTAACAGCTTGAAATTAATACTTCTCATGGTGCACTCAGTGTTAAGCACACAGGCACCATGAGAAGCTACTTGGGTTTAATGAGTTAAGTTAATAAGTTTTAGGGGTGTGTTTGTTTTTTTGTTTGAGGGCTTTCAATAAAACAAAAAGTTTGTAAGATGTGACATAGGCTCAAATGGATATGAGGTTCCTCACCAGGAGAATCCAGGTCCTCAAACATCTACCATACACAGATGGGCTAAAATCCCTATCCCTGTACTCAGTTTCATATAGACTTCTCAGATGTGACCTCTGCCTTTGGCATACAAGGCAATCATGGACCCCACTTTGATGGGACTGCTGCATATCCGAAAGTCAAGCTCCACTTGAGTAACCCGCATGCGTGGCCTCAAGCTGGTCTGTGACATCAACAAGACTTGGTGGTGGGACATATTTGTGTCCCAGAGACTCCCCCATGTTTAGAATAGAGGCCACATCAAGCAGAGTAACTCTTAACCCGTTTTTAACTGCAACCTGGATAACTGGATATGAAACAGAAAATATATCCCTGGGATTCCACCCGTGTCCCTGCAAGACAAGGGCATCGAGTGCTGATTTGTCTAAACATGGGCTAAACTCTTGGCTAGGCTTATAAGGGCCTTAGGGTCAATAGCCTAGCAACCTCCTATGATTCAGGGACAAGAAAGTCATAACATCCCTGTATTCTTCCCTTATAAGGCCAATTATTGAGTACAGTGCCCCTTTCAGCATGTACATTGCAAAGCACATGGAGCAGCTGGAGAGACCACATAGGTTCCTCACCAGAAGAATCCAGGGCCTCAAACATCTACCGTACACAGGCTAAAGGCGGTGTCCCCTACTCAATTTCATCCAGGCGCCTCAGAAGTGACCTCTGTCTGGCATACGAAGCAATCACAGTCCCCACCTTGATGGGTCTGCTGCATATCCACAAGTCAAGCTTCACTCGAGTAACCCACATGCGTGACCTCAACCTAGTCTATGACATCACTAGGACTAGTTGGCGGGTCAGATTTGTGTCTCAGACACTCCCTCATCTGTGGAATAGACTCCCTCTCCACATGAAGCAGAGTTCCTCATTATTCCTTTTTAAGCGCAACCTGGATAACTGAATGGGAAACAGAAAGTACAACCCTGAGATTGCACCTGTGTCCCTGCTGGACAGGGGTTTTGAGTGCTGACTTGTCTAAACATGAGCTAAACTCTTGGCTAGGCTTGTAAGGGCCTCAAGGCCAGTAACCTAGTAACTTCCTATGATCCTATGACAAGAAACAATTGTATACAAGTTCAACCTGTCAAACAGTGTATGCATGTAACACAATAGCAGGAACTAGACATTAAACAAAAAGGTGTTATACATAAAAGGCAGGAATAATAAATTTTTAATGCAGTGATGCTTTCTGTAATGTCGTTAAATGTCAGTGGTCTCCCAGATAAATACAAAAAAGAAAGAGTAATGGACTATATTAAAAACGTAGAGCTATGTTACAGGAGATGCACTTAGAACTGAACATGTGAATTTTATAAAGAAAGGTTTTCAGTGGAATACATGGGACAAAGGAGAAGAGAATTACTTATATTAATTGCAAGAGGGGCTCCATTATTGGTAAAAGAGGATAAGAAAGATAATAATGGCGTATTTGTAGTGCTAAGGGGCTACTGGCAAGGGAGGTGGATTATAATGACATGTATTTATATTCCACCAAAAACTGCTATAATGGAGCTTAAGAAAATTCTGTGAGAAATCATTTTTCAGCAAGGCATATTTCTTATAGGTGGAGCTTGGAATGAATTTGAAGAGGTATTTCAAAGCTGCACAGTTAAGGTTCCTATACATAGCACAAGCAGAAAACTATAATTCATAATGGAAAGGGATGATGTTGAAACAGGGAAAGCTCAAGAAACAAGGACAGACTGGAATTTTGGATAAAGACCTTTAAGGAAAATAACAATAACCATATGGTATGTTATATCCATAAAGTAGCAGAAAGTATTCTAAGAACTAAGCCAACACAAGAATGGAGAAAGGAGATTATGTCGTTAGGGATGACTGCAGTTAGGGATATAGACAATAGGCAAGAGGGGGCTGGAATTTATTGGAGAAAACGGGCAAAGGAACCAAGGTATTTGGAACAAATAACTAGAGAGGAAAAGTAATAGAATGGGAAGAGGCCAAGAATTTATTTGGACTACAGGTTAGATATTGCTTTCCCTGTCAAGGATTTATATCAGAGTATAGGCAAAGAGAAAGAAATGAGGGTTTCTAAATGAAAGACCAGCACTGGTACAGTTTTTAGTAGAATCTAGAACAGAAGCTGCCATTAAAAAAAGAATAATTATAAGAGCAAATAAAATATTGCATAACTGAAATGTAGCAAAAAAACAAATCAATGTAACACTCCAGCCAAATGCCCAAAAAATACAATAAAAGAAAAAAGCAAAGCCGTACAGACGGAAAACCTTTAATGAAATAAAACCAAGCATATCAAATGTTAAGTACTTTTGCAGAAACACTGCTCCTTCAGACTATGGATAATATAAACAATACATTTGAAATAAATAGAATCAAACAACCAGTAGGAGAAATGCAATCATTTAAAACAGAAGGGTCTCCTTTATTTTAATTTAGGTCTTAGAGACCTTATCATTTAATCCATCTCCTTTATAAGCCTGCATATGTAATATTGAATATAATTACCTATTTTCTCTAATCGGAATTGCCTAGTCATGATCCTTGCTGTGTCTAATTATGGTGGTTGTTAAAAAAGCAATTACTAGAAAATGGAAATCAAAATCTAAACCAGCTATTTTAGAAGTAGTGAATATAATAAGAGAGAGAAAACAACTGGAACTGAGATATTTAGAAAAGGGTAGGAGTGAACTACATAGGAAAAAATGGGAATTATGTGAACAATACATACAGGGGAGGAATGAGGTTTAAAAGAAGGCAGGACTTAAATGAGCTGTGTTGAAAATGCTTGGGTAGATTATAAGAGATGTATAATGTTTGCAACTGGGAGTGTGTCAGTTTGGTTTGTGATGTAAAATGTTTGCAACTAGGATTGTGACGGTGTGGTACGTTTTCATTAAATAAATGTATGATTTCTTATGTTGTGATGGTTTAATAAAGATGTTTCTTTTTTTTTTTTAAAAAAGGGGCAGGAATTGAAAAATGGATGTAGTGCTGCTTAGGTTGTGTGCTAAATAGCACTATATGTGAAGTATAGTGTTTATTAATGTTAATTTTATACAATTTGATTACTTTTGTAGAAATGTAAATGTGCCTGTGTCACAAGTAATAATTTAATAAAGGCATTTAAAAAAATCCAGCAGTAGTACAACAGAAATTCAGATGTGGGGGCCAGCCTTGCTGCACTGTGTTAGCTTCCCTGTCTAACACCAAGTACAGCAATTTTTTCACCATAACCCCCCTTGTAGGAGCGGTCCCTGAGAGAAGTGCTAGTCAAGCAGTGGTCTCCTAGATTGCTTTATGCATACCCAGCCCTACTGTGCTTATACCACAGTTTCTGCAGAAAGCAGTTGGATACAAAGCTACTCTAACCCTCATTGCCCTTTACTGGCCCAGGCAAATTTGGTTTCTGTTCTTAAGTCCTTACACTTTGGATCCCAGGTAGGGTCTACAGTCTTGCCCATTCAGGAACCTTCACCCAGAACTTACCGAACTCAGACTAACTGCATGGATTCTTCACTTCCAGTGATGGCCACTGAACCAACCTTCTCCAGTGATATAGTCAGGATTTTATCTGCATCCAAAAGGAAATACGCTTGTAAACTTTACAGTGGTACATGGAAGCACTTTGCCATTTTGGTTGTAGCACAGAACATTGATCTTCCCACTGCTTCTTTTCCAGATATTGTGTGGTACCTGTCAAGTATGTTTGACTCAGGTTCCATTTTTTTCTGCATTTAGATGCTATTAACAGCTATCTCAAAATTTCACTCTAGTTATGAAGCCTGCTCTTTGGCTTCCCACAAGCTCTGCAGAGACTTTCTCAAAGGAGTTTTCCTTCATCCTCTAAAGAGGAAAACCGATGCCTCCCTGGAATTTAAACGTTGTGCTGGAAGCATTAAGTAAGTTACTCTTTGAACAAGCAGCTTCTCACCTTTAAAGTTTCTTTCATGTAAAACTTTGTTCATAGTGGCGATCACTTCTGCCTGAAGGGTTTCAGAGTTTCAAGCTCTATTCTCTGTCTTTTCATAGTTGGTTTTCGACAAGGACAAGGGTGTCTGTATTTCCTAACCCATCCTTTGTCCTCAAAATTGCTTCTGATGCAAATATAAGCCAGTCTATCTGTTTACCAGCATTTTGTTCAAACCAACTAAATGTGCTTTGCATACCTTGCATGTACATTGACAACTGAGATTTTAACTGCACAAAACCAAATATTTTAGGAAGGATTTACAGCTTTTTTTTCGTTTGTGGCTAATAAGCTTGATTCAAGAGTGTCCGAGGTCACCCTGTCTAGGTGGCTGTCTGATAGTGAGCTGAGTAAATGTACGCTTCCCAATCTCCCCTTAGTACATACCCAAAGCCCATTCCACAAGGTTTGTTTCCACATCCATGGGCTTCTTTAGAACTACCACTTTGAATGAGATTTGTGCATTAACAACTTTGGCTATATTGCACACCCTTGGTAAGGATCACAAATTAGAAAGTATCTAGAGTTCTAGGGTTTCCTTTGGAGCCACCTTCCTGAATGGTTTCATGTCATGATTCAACTCAGGTGTTCTATAGCTGGGGATTCTGACCCATCAGTCAGATCAGATAGACAGGATGACTAGGATGCAGAAGTTGTGCACTTCCTGTAAGGCTGGATCCGTACATCCATGTCCATCCCATACAACAGCCATCCATTCTTCCCCCTTTCAAGTTGTAATTCTTAGGACTTGAAGGACATTTCATTTATTTTTGGTATGTATTAAAACTTTGCTTTGCCTCTTGGCAACAAGCACTATCTGATGTAGTTTCACACACTTTAACCATTATGGGAGCAGATAATTTAAAGGGGCATGAGACTGGAGCACTAGTTTTGCTGATTTGGATCTGATAAACCCCTCTGATCTGTCAGACATATCGACCAGACAGGGATGAAAGGGTCCAGCATTATGCTAAGTGCATAACTTCCATTTCTTGATTATTGTTTCAGTATCGAAGTTTAAAGAATGGGCGAACTGTACATTAGCACCCTGAAAAATGAGTCTGCCACTTCACAGCAGCATGTCAAGCTGCCATGGAGCATGGATAGAAAAAAACGGCCGCCATTATTTTATGCTCGCTAAGCAGCACTTTTGCTGTTTAGCAAGTGTAAAATAGAAAAGTATGTGTGTGTGTGTGTTTTTGTATGTGTGTGTGTGAGTGAATGCGTGCACAAAAGAAGAGGCTCTGTGTGTGTGTGTGTGTGTGTGTGTGTGTGTGTGTGTGTGTGTGTGTGTGTGTGTGTGTGTGTGCGTGCATGTGAGTGATCAAGCTTCCCCTGGCAGCATCAGTTAAGAGATTTCCATACCTCTTGACCAACCTCTTAGCACAAAAAATCTGGACAGAGACACAAATAATGGAGGAACAAAGGACTAAAAATAGGGATGGATTATAAACTTATAAAGTTGCTAGAATAACAGTGTTTCCGTTAGCATGCATTTTCTGAAGCAGAGGTGTGTTTGTGAGAGAGCGAGTGAGTGAGATGACTACTGGCAGCAGCAATAAAGAGGTTTGCATACCTCTGGGGTTTTCAGCTGAAGAAATCTGGATAAAGCCTAAAATAAAGGGGGACCAAAGGCTCTAAAATAAAGCAGATTTTAATTATTGCTATGTGTATTACAAAGTTGTTTAAATAAAGGATTTTGTGTTAGCTTGAATTTTCTGAAGGAAATAAAAGTCTGAAACTCAAATGTATGTCAATATTTAATAACTTAAATTTCCAATGACTGCCAATGAACCAAACAATTTAGGAGTAAGGGAACAAAAAAACAAATACCTGGCTTTTTTAAAGTGTTTTTTTTTTTTTTTTTTTTAATTTGGATGTAAAATGCTTCCTCCAACAGCATTAGCATATACTTCAGCAAGTTTGAAAATTAGGTGGAGGAGCTATTTTACATCAAAAATATATTTAAAAAGTTGTAATAAAAAAAAAGTAAAATGCAACAATTTTACAGAAAGTCCATTCTCTAAGAGCAATAATGCCCTCCAGGATGTATGTTAATGTGTAACTAATGCCTTTCCAGGTGTGTAGAGTCCCTCCACCTGAGGTGTTTGGCCACATAGCACCCCTGGTCAGGCATCAATTACACATTAATACACACCCTGTCGGGCATTATTGCTTGCTTAATTGCACTAGTTAGTAACCTAAACAGATTATTTTTTGGTTTTGATTCTAAGATGAAAATGAACTCAGTTAAAATTATTATATGTGTTTATTTATTTATTTACATTTGTTTACTGGCCCAGGCAAATTTGGTTTCTGTTCTTAAGTCCTTACACTTTGGATCCCAGGTAGGGTCTACAGTCTTGCCCATTCAGGAACCTTCACCCAGAACTTACCGAACTCAGACTAACTGCATGGATTCTTCACTTCCAGTGATGGCCACTGAACCAACCTTCTCCAGTGATATAGTCAGGATTTTATCTGCATCCAAAAGGAAATACGCTTGTAAACTTTACAGTGGTACATGGAAGCACTTTGCCATTTTGGTTGTAGCACAGAACATTGATCTTCCCACTGCTTCTTTTCCAGATATTGTGTGGTACCTGTCAAGTATGTTTGACTCAGGTTCCATTTTTTTCTGCATTTAGATGCTATTAACAGCTATCTCAAAATTTCACTCTAGTTATGAAGCCTGCTCTTTGGCTTCCCACAAGCTCTGCAGAGACTTTCTCAAAGGAGTTTTCCTTCATCCTCTAAAGAGGAAAACCGATGCCTCCCTGGAATTTAAACGTTGTGCTGGAAGCATTAAGTAAGTTACTCTTTGAACAAGCAGCTTCTCACCTTTAAAGTTTCTTTCATGTAAAACTTTGTTCATAGTGGCGATCACTTCTGCCTGAAGGGTTTCAGAGTTTCAAGCTCTATTCTCTGTCTCTGTCTTTTCATAGTTGGTTTTGACAAGGACAAGGGTGTCTGTATTTCCTAACCCATCCTTTGTCCTCAAAATTGCTTCTGATGCAAATATAAGCCAGTCTATCTGTTTACCAGCATTTTGTTCAAACCAACTAAATGTGCTTTGCATACCTTGCATGTACATTGACAACTGAGATTTTAACTGCACAAAACCAAATATTTTAGGAAGGATTTACAGCTTTTTTTTCGTTTGTGGCTAATAAGCTTGATTCAAGAGTGTCCGAGGTCACCCTGTCTAGGTGGCTGTCTGATAGTGAGCTGAGTAAATGTACGCTTCCCAATCTCCCTTAGTACATACCCAAAGCCCATTCCACAAGGTTTGTTTCCACATCCATGGGCTTCTTTAGAACTACCACTTTGAATGAGATTTGTGCATTAACAACTTTGGCTATATTGCACACCCTTGGTAAGGATCACAAATTAGAAAGTATCTAGAGTTCTAGGGTTTCCTTTGGAGCCACCTTCCTGAATGGTTTCATGTCATGATTCAACTCAGGTGTTCTATAGCTGGGGATTCTGACCCATCAGTCAGATCAGATAGACAGGATGACTAGGATGCAGAAGTTGTGCACTTCCTGTAAGGCTGGATCCGTACATCCATGTCCATCCCATACAACAGCCATCCATTCTTCCCCCTTTCAAGTTGTAATTCTTAGGACTTGAAGGACATTTCATTTATTTTTGGTATGTATTAAAACTTTGCTTTGCCTCTTGGCAACAAGCACTATCTGATGTAGTTTCACACACTTTAACCATTATGGGAGCAGATAATTTAAAGGGGCATGAGACTGGAGCACTAGTTTTGCTGATTTGGATCTGATAAACCCCTCTGATCTGTCAGACATATCGACCAGACAGGGATGAAAGGGTCCAGCATTATGCTAAGTGCATAACTTCCATTTCTTGATTATTGTTTCAGTATCGAAGTTTAAAGAATGGGCGAACTGTACATTAGCACCCTGAAAAATGAGTCTGCCACTTCACAGCAGCATGTCAAGCTGCCATGGAGCATGGATAGAAAAAGCGGCCGCCATTATTTTATGCTCGCTAAGCAGCACTTTTGCTGTTTAGCAAGTGTAAAATAGAAAAGTATGTGTGTGTGTGTGTTTTTGTATGTGTGTGTGTGAGTGAATGCGTGCACAAAAGAAGAGGCTCTGTGTGTGTGTGCGTGTGTGTGTGTGTGCGTGTGTGCGTGTGTGTGTGTGTGCGTGTGTGTGTGTGTGTGTGTGTGCGTGCATGTGAGTGATCAAGCTTCCCCTGGCAGCATCAGTTAAGAGATTTCCATACCTCTTGACCAACCTCTTAGCACAAAAAATCTGGACAGAGACACAAATAATGGAGGAACAAAGGACTAAAAATAGGGATGGATTATAAACTTATAAAGTTGCTAGAATAACAGTGTTTCCGTTAGCATGCATTTTCTGAAGCAGAGGTGTGTTTGTGAGAGAGCGAGTGAGTGAGATGACTACTGGCAGCAGCAATAAAGAGGTTTGCATACCTCTGGGGTTTTCAGCTGAAGAAATCTGGATAAAGCCTAAAATAAAGGGGGACCAAAGGCTCTAAAATAAAGCAGATTTTAATTATTGCTATGTGTATTACAAAGTTGTTTAAATAAAGGATTTTGTGTTAGCTTGAATTTTCTGAAGGAAATAAAAGTCTGAAACTCAAATGTATGTCAATATTTAATAACTTAAATTTCCAATGACTGCCAATGAACCAAACAATTTAGGAGTAAGGAACAAAAACAAATACCTGGCTTTTTAAAGTGTTTTTTTTTTTAATTTGGATGTAAAATGCTTCCTCCAACAGCATTAGCATATACTTCAGCAAGTTTGAAAATTAGGTGGAGGAGCTATTTTACATCAAAAATATATTTAAAAAGTTGTAATAAAAAAAAAGTAAAATGCAACAATTTTACAGAAAGTCCATTCTCTAAGAGCAATAATGCCCTCCAGGATGTATGTTAATGTGTAACTAATGCCTTTCCAGGTGTGTAGAGTCCCTCCACCTGAGGTGTTTGGCCACATAGCACCCCTGGTCAGGCATCAATTACACATTAATACACACCCTGTCGGGCATTATTGCTTGCTTAATTGCACTAGTTAGTAACCTAAACAGATTATTTTTTGGTTTTGATTCTAAGATGAAAATGAACTCAGTTAAAATTATTATATGTGTTTATTTATTTATTTACATTTGTTTACTGGGTAGTGTCTGACTGGGCCAGGGGCCCACTTTCAGTGGAGACCAGGGAGATAAGCTCCAAGACAAGTGGGTGACAAAAACATAGCAATGAAAAAGATAAATCACGTACATTAAAGATATAATTTCATGGTATAGATAAGTGAAATAAAAAATGTACAAGAAAAAGAGGTAATACAATATCTGAGTACAGGTGGGTGATATGCAAAATATGTACAAAATAAAAGACTGTATTCACAATCCGTGTGTGTGTATATATATATATATATATATATATATATATATATATATATATATATATATATATATATAATGTATGTATGTAAATTTAGTAGTGGGCAAGAGGTAAGGAAGAACAGAATAGGAATATTACATGATGAAAGTTCTCAAAAGGTTGATATAATAGAAAGGAGAAGAGACCTATGGATTTTTTGAGTAGAAGTTAGTGGGGTTGAAGGAGTTACCCTGGGTGGGAGCAGGGAGCATAGGCAGTGGGTTTGTAAGGTGCTTGTTTAACAGTAATTTAAATTTATGATTGTCAAGATTAAGTGTATGCTGGGGCATTCAGCTAGGTTGAAGAGAGCTGGGCAGTGGTCAGGTTTGTGGATGATATGTGCTGTGGTGAGTTGGTTTAGAGTCAGTAGGTTGGGTAGTTCTGTCCATTTGAGTTGGTGAAGTGCAGTACAGTGATATGATTTATAGGTCTGGTTTACGGCAAACTTAGCTATTTTGTTATACATCAGCTCTCAAGTTTGTTTAGGTCATTCTTGTGCAGGTTGGTGAAGATTTGTGAACAATAAAGAAGGATGGAAAGTAGGTGGGATCTGACAGTGGAAAGTCTGGCATTATTAGTTAGGAAAGGTTTTGTTCTATAGAGTGAGCCAAGTTTGCTGTGAACTTTTTTGATTGTTAATGATAAGTGTATGTCAGATGTTTAGACAGTCATCTATTGTTACACCAAGAAGTTTAGTTTGACTAACCCATTCCATTTTTGTACCACTGGAGGAGTAGATAGGAAGAAAAATGTGATTATTTTTGTCTTTTATTGCAGAAGACCATAAGCTTAGTTTTATTAGGGTTGAGAATAAGCTGAAAGTTGGTGAGGTATTTTTCTACATCTTGGAGAGCTTTTGTGTTTTGTCTTGTAGTTCTTGGGGAGAGGGGCTGATCAGATAAGAAAGATGTCATCAGTGTGTATTGAACAATGGTGGCTAGTTGAGTGGAGGACCTGAGCTCACTGGTGAATATATAATAAAGAGGAATGGTCCAAGGATGGAGCCTTTTATTTTACTGATAAATTAAGGTGGACATTTATAACATCCTAGCACTAGGGAAAGGTAATAAGTGAGATACCTTTTCTGTATTCAGTCATAAAACAACAAAACCATGTACATTAAGATTATTGTGTGATCAATTGCAGTGTTAAACATAAGGCAGTATTAAAATATTATCTCTCAATAACAAAGCCAGTTGATAATGATGCATTATTCATTTATTTCTATTTGTTGACTAGGAAAGTCCAACTAGGCAAAGATCGCCTTTTCAGCAGAGAAACAGTAATATGAGCTTGTTAATATTGACGTAAATTTATGCTCTGCTATTATTGTAAATGCTTTATACCACTGTAGTATATTGGTTAGCCCTTTGTAGGTACTGAGTATGTCCGCTGATTAATAATTAACAATGTTATTTCATTGTCCATTTTTGAGGCTGTAATACCTTATGAGACAAATATAAATCTTTTCAGAAATTGTGTATATAACAGCAATGATCCCTTTTTTCAAAATATTTTATTTTTCTTTTAATTAATGATGTACATTAAATTGATAATTTAGCAGGAATAGTGTTGACTGACACAATATACTAAAACTCAGAACAGTTGAAATATACAATACTGTGCATTGAAAATACAACTTCTCAAGAAGAAAAAAACTATTTACATAGACATATATAATATATATTTACAGTAAGTGTATGGAAAGAAGCTTGCATAATACTAGTGTTGCAGGCATAAATATGTAACAAACTTAGTTACCAAGTTTACAGAAACAAAAAGAAAAAGTTGGCCAAGTGTTATAAATTCAATCTTTCAAAATATGTACTAGGAGAAGGTTCCAGTATATCTGGTAGTATAAGCATTTATTCATATTTTTAGTTATAAATTTATGTGCTGATATATATTTAACAGCCATTTTTCTGAAACCTGACCAAGAGAGTTTAGATAAGTCTAACCAGTTTTGGGTAATGTATAATTTGACTAAATGCGAATAGGGTGATCAAGCCATGTAACTTTAATTTGGGAAGTTTATGAGTGGTAATATGCAGAATAGCAAATTCCCAGGACAATATTGATTTTTCATAACCCATGTTTTCCAATTTGACAGTCAAAGAACACCACAATTGGTATGTATATTTGCAGTTCCATAGAACATGTAACAGATCTGCTCTTGGAAATGCACAGTGTGGGCAACAAGAATTAATTGTTGGATTAAAGGTGTTTAGTTTCACTGGGGTATGATATGCATCATTGTTTATCATTAGTTCTGTGTATATAAGATTTTTGAATGGAGTAAGCTTGAGTGGATACGATGGTTGTCTGTGTTTTTTTTTTTTTGGTCTGTAAGTTCATTACTTATTTTGATCCAGTATTTAGAGTATAACAAGGATGCTTGATGTTTAATTGAAGTAGCTAGCTTGTATGCATTTGAAACCATCTTTTTTTTTTGCATAATAAAATTTTAAAGAGTGTTGTGCATGTATTGATGTCAGATGTGTTAGGATCTAATGAGAATGACGGGGTTGATAGAAGCTCCTTGATTTGTCTTAATATAATGGTACATCTCTTACCCAGGTTGAGATTGTGTTTAATTTGTTCAGAGGGTCCTCCTCTATATTTCAAAATGTCCCATACTTTACAGTCTTTAAGATGCGGATAATTATCCAAATGTATCATATTCTTACCCAGTTTCACATTTGGATTTAAATAAATAGGTTGCAGTTGAATAAAGGATTTTTCTGGGCTTAAAGATTTTTAAGAGACTTTGAAGTATTTTGATTTTGTGAATTAGCGAAGGGTGAAGCTTTGTCTACCCAAGATTTTCTGTCATAATGAAAGGAAGAGTTTTGGGGTTAATCCCAGAATTTTTAGTATGCTGATACCACATTTTAACCCAAGAGGCGGTCCAATTTTCATTGTTAGGATTATACTCCGCAATTTGTAATCTGCCAGCGCAAATTATGTTATTATGTACTACTGAGCCACCTTCTTTCTCTGGGGTATGTGAGTTTCAAATAGCTAATTCTTGTCGATTTAGGGTACCAAAGAAACTTTGATAGTTCTGCATTGATTTTATTAAAGACGTTTTTAGGAAAGACCATATCTAACATATTAAATTGATAAAGTAGCTTAGGTAAGATATTATTGCTTATTATCAAAATAAGTGAGAGAGTTTAATTTGCCTCCATCTATAAGTATCTTTTAGAATGATATTCCATGTTTTGTATAGGTTATTGTGTTTTTTGAGTTTGTGATTATGTTTGAATATTGTCCTTAAATACTTAAATGAATATCCCATTTTAATATCAGAATCCAGAAAATGGTTTACCTTATGACAATTGGGGTTTAATGGAAAGATAAGAGATTTAGGTTTATTTATTTAATTGCTGGAAAGTTTAGAAAATGTGTCATTTGAAGATATAACTTTATTTAGATCAGAGTTCGGTAGTTCAAAGTAGATATTTAAGTCATCAGCGAAAGCGGATAGAGTCACTTTGGTATTTAGACTTTTGAGGATATGGTGGTAAGATTTTTGTGATATATATAGCAAAAGTGGCTCAATATATAAATTTAAAAGATAAGGTGATGAGACAACACTGTCTGGTGCCATTCAGAATTTTTATGGGGTTGGATGTAAGTTTGTTTACACAGAAAAATGTAAAAGAGCTACTATAGATCAGTTTAATCATATCAGTGAACTCATTTGGAACATTGTAGTATGGCAGTGTTGTAAATGGGAATTTTAAATATGCTCTATCAAAAGCTTGACATGCATCTGGTACCAGTGAGTGTCTTGGTTGACTTTCATGTTTAATAAGTTGAATCATTGAATCAAGCATTAGTGTGTTGTCCCACGTCTGTCTGTTGTTCATAAAGCCTGATTGTTCAGGTGATATAATTTTAGGTAGTACTTTCTTGAGTCTCTTTGCTAACAGAGAAGACACCATTTTTATATCGACATTAATTAAGGAAATTGGTCTATTGCTGAGTGGGGTATGTTTATCAAGATTATTTTTTGGGATGAAGATTGTTTCAGAATGATTTTAAATATAAATCAGTAATACCATTTAGCCTTATATAATTGAATATTTTTAGAAGAATGGGTGAAATCATCTGAGCAAAGGTTTTATAAAATTCCGCTGTATAGCCATCAGGGGCCTTACTTAGCTTTAAATCATCTATAACCTTTAGGATTTCTTGTTGCTGGAGTGGGGATTTTAGATAATTCTTTTGAGTTGCAGTTATCTTTGGAAAGATAAGGCAAGTGAGAAATTCTTCACATTCAGAGGTAGAGGGGTATTTTTTGGGTATCCTATAGAATTCCTCATATATATTTTCAAAATTACTTAAGATTTCCCTATCTGTGTTTGCTGTTTGGTCACCATAATGAAGTGATACTATCCTGGAATTAGTGTGTCTAATTTTAATTATTCTTGCTAAAACTCTTGAGGGCATTGCCCCCCCCCCCCATTCTGAATATTTAGCTATAAGATTCCATTTGTGTAGCTTATAATGCTGATGACATAAATGGAATATTTCTTTTTGTAAGGTATGCAATTGTGTTTCTAATTTCAGGTCTTTAGTGTCTTGCATATTTTTTCTATCTCATTTATATCGTTAGTCTAGATATTTTTTTTATAGTGTGATGCTTTTTGTATTAAGATCCCACTTAATCTGGCTTTACAAGCTGCCCATCGAATGTCATAGGGAATGTTGACAGCGTTGAGATCATTCTTAAGTTCTTGTAAAACGTGTTAGCTCTTGGACTATATACTTTTTTTGTAGTAAGTTTGGATTTAGATACGAGTTCCATCCCAAGGTTTGCAAATTTGCTTTCTTTTACCATAAAAGCTTTAAGATGATTTTAGAGTCGTCTGAAAAAAGTCTTGGCTCTCATGAATAGGTAACCCTTCCCTTCAAAAAGAATTCTGAAATTAAGGGGAAAAAAAACAATTCTAGACCAAGATTTGTAACATTTTGAGTAATATGTATATTTATCCTTGGATGAGGAATTTCCATTTATAGAGAAGGGATCTACTAAACTACAGTCAGACAATAACTCGACCAGTGGTTTTGATGCTTGGTTAATATATGAATTACCTCTGCCTATTCTGTCAGATAATGGATCAAATACAGAATTCCAGTCTCCCCCCAATATGAAGTAATGATCAGGGAATTTGTTTAATAAATTGTATATTTCAAGAATATACTCTTGCTGTTTAATACACGGGCCATATATGATTGAGTAGAATTGGTCTTGAAAAATTTGGGTTTTTTGACACAGATAAGAACCATCTACCATTATCATCTGAACTTTGAGCAATAAAAGGATCATGGAAAGTTTTTTGTAATTATAATTGCAACCCCTTTGGAATTAGAGTTAGTTCCTGAAGCAGTTATTAATTTTATCCATTTTTTATCTCCGTTTTTCCCCCAATCATTTTTTAGCAGGTGTCTCACTTGAGGAAATAGTATACTAGCTTCGGATTTGAATGCTAAATCCATCAGTAGTTTTTTCTTTTCCTTATTCTGTAGACCATTCACAATCCAAGTATCAATTTTCCACATGTCTTCATGGATCTTTTATCATCTTTATTTTGGCATGCATTAGTATTTTCCTCCTTATACAATTGCATACAACATGATGAGTTGGTAAGAATTCTTTTAAAAGTGTAGCACTTGACCCTTTCAGATCCTCCCTAGTGCTTAACCATCTAGCCCCCTTATCTGAAAGAGAGTAGTATAAAATCATGTGGTTGTTTAAGGTATTTGTAGACATAAAAGGATTATTTATTTCTGAATACCACATCAGTAATATTTGTATAGTCTTTGAAAAAACATTATACAAATAATCACGTATTCCTAGATCCGCCATTCTTAGCAAATCACCACTAACCCAACTGCTTCCAAATGTAGAATAATGCCTAAATGTTTGCAACTATGCTAAGTTTTAAGAGAATTTTTATAATTTTCATTAAGTAAGGACACAGTAGAGTACAATACTATATCTTCTTATCTTATGTTGTTATCCATAAGAAGAAGGGAGAGGCAACATGCTTAGGTAAATTCTTAAGTCTTCCACTCAAAACAAAAACAGTGCATATGAAGCCACATACATTTTCCTCATCATTCTAAATGGATACAAGTCAAACCATTTAGAAGACAACTATTTATATACAATTTAGTTATTGCTTGCATTTACTAACTAGTTATTACACAACTAAAGCAGTTATTTCTTACGCTTTCTAATTAACTAATGGTAATACTAATAAGCACAATAAATTGGTTCAGAACCTTTAGAAACTGCAGGATAATACAGGTAGCACAAAACTTTTCCTTCTAGCAATTCACTAAATCCGCAAGAGATTTTGAGGATAACTGTGAATGTTTCATTACAGTGAATATGTCACAGCAGATACTCGTGTGCATATTAAATACGCAAAAATAATAGTGAATGAGATATCAACTATTTCTCTTTCAGCTCACACTCAGGTAGCACTTAGATATCCAGTATCAAACATACTGGTCATTGGACTGAATATGCAACGGCATTTATATTAACTCTACCATGTGCTGTGCTGTACCAGGTAAATCTATCATTCTGGCAGTTACATTTTTATTATCAACATGTTCGTGTACAGCATGCATCATATTTAAATCAGCTATTCTGCACTATCCTGTTATAGATCTTACTTTATGCCAGCTCAAAGGTGATTATATTTAGTAAAAAACAAAGGGGTGGGGATACATGGACTTTTAGTGGCTGAGAGCTTGCCACTTCTTCCCATAACGTCTGAGGCTGACAAACGTTTGTGTAACATTTCTATTAAATTGGTTGTTGATTGAGACAGTTATAAGTTGTATAATCCACATACATCCTGTTATGAAACAACATTATGTGTACTATATGTATATATCTGTGAATGTCACAGGTATGATCATAATAATGTTTGCAAGTACTAGGTCATACCAAAATAAAAATAAAAGTTATGAACAGCATGCTTTAATATTTCGGAAGTTTGATAGGGGTGGAAGGTTGGCATAATGGTTAAGGTGTTTATCTTACAGACACAAGGTGCTGGGTTTGATTCTCACATGGGGCAATTGGCTAGGCTTAAAATGGCCCACAAGGGCACTTAGCCTGGTACTAATCTATGAATCTATGAGCATATGTTTATATTTTGAGACTGTCCGATATTATATCTTCAATTGTCTTTATTTCCATCCTTCTAAGTTTCCTAGTAGACATGTATTAGAACCATAATAAAGGATCTACAACCATATAATTGTAATGCGGTGTACTGTGTGCAGATACTTTAAAAAGGAATTGCTTATCGCAGTGTACACTACGGATGCTACTCCATGGTAATTGGAACTGAAACTGAAAAAAAAAAGACAAGAAGATTATTAGCATAATATATATTCATATTTATATAGATAGCACTGATATTAAGAATGCATAGCAGTACAAATATCTTAACCTCGCAATAGACGGTAAACTATCTTTCTCACAAATTATCAACATCATGGTAGAAGACATAGATAAGAAACTAGTTCTATAATGTCTCAATAATGATTATCACCTAGCACTAGACAAACGCTAGTAAACCCTCTACTTATGTCCAAATGTTTCCATAGATTTAGTGCACTTCTCAATACCAATGCATCTATCCAAATAGTGCTAAAATCCACATACTACAAAATTCACAGGTCAGTTAGTAACTACTAATCACACCTGCGACATCACAAACAACTATAATGGATGTCTTATGAAAACAGACTGTTCCCCAGCCTTAAATACACAAAAAAAGGCATCTCAAGAATTCAAGCGTGGATACCTTTGACAGGTCTTGAGCTTGCGATTTAAGTAATATTTAATTAGATAGGTCTGATATCCATTAAAAATTAAAAATAGGTAATGGAACACTGTTTGAAGATTAATGGAAGTATACTCTGTTTTCTATAATGCAGTTACCCTTTGACAATATGGTCCATTGCAGTCAGAAAGGCTCTTATTTATTAAAGAAAGGGCTTTAGTAGATATACAGGATCAAATTTCCGACTTTTGATGGAGCTTGAACTTGTTCAGTAATTGCAGGAATGCAAACCCTGACTAAGGCCATTGCTTAAGTCCTCGTAAGAATGCTGCCCCTTTAAGAAATGGAGAGGAAGGAGTTTCATCAAAATGGACCAGTACAGAAATGAAAGCCCGTGTCCGTGTACCTCTTTCTAGCTGAGGAGAAATAAGGAAACTTCTGGTAACTCTTTTAACTCAGTTAATTATAAATAAAGTTACTCCAGATTGCTTGACTAAAATTAGCACTCAGAAAGTGCAGTTACAAGTTTAGAGCTTTGTTAAAGGCTTTCAGAAAGGCCACCTTTGTTTCTTTAGGTGAGTTGATAGCATGTTTTTGGTCATTGTAGTGAAATAAGAGTATTTGGATATTTCATTTGGAACTTTATTTTACATTTTATTAGATAGGTGCAAAAAGGGGAGATCTTGTGCAAAGGTAATCTTGTAGCCGTTCCAGGTTATGTATTTTTTATTTTTGGCTCCATTTAAGATTTTTTGTGCATCCAGAAAATTTAGAAGATTAACATAGATTTGTAGCAGTTTTGAAGGGTCTTCATTGCTCCAAAGTGCCCTCTCGATGATTTATGAAGCGACCATGTCATTTTGTAACAGGCAGCCAAAGATTTGTATGAGAGTATTATTTAGTTGCTTTTGGTCGTATTTTTCAGGAACTCCCCTCACTAAGATGTTATTGCACCTACTACTAGCTTCTAGATTGATCAAGTTTTGTTGGATTTCTATGATTGTTGTAGCTTTAAAGTCCATTTCTTTCTGCAGTTTCTCAGTTTTAATCTCATTTTCCTGAGTTTTAGCTTCATTCTGGTCAAGCCTTACCACAATCTGGTTCAGCTTGCTTCCGAACCCAGAAAGCTGATCCGAGAAGTTCTGTATGGCTGTTTGTAGGGGTAATAAGGCTATGTTCAGATCTTCCGCATTGAGTGGTTGACCTGGTTTGGGTTTTGTAGTTGTCTTAGGGTTTTCTTGATGCTTAGTTCGTTGTCTTTTGGCTAACCACTACTCATACACATAGTACACATCCAATACATAAATCAACATATGTGGAGGTTCTCTCAAAAAACTTACCGAAACACCAGAGACCTCCAAAACACAAGACTGCTACAACTTTGACTTTATCAGCATTTAACTTTCAGTACCACATTAATGTGACAAAGGCCAAAATTAATGACCTCCTGCTGTGGCCCAGCAAAAATTCACTCTTTCTGTTGCCAGAATGAGCTATGGCTGGTAAAGACCATCTCCAAGTTCAAGCAGAATATGAGTATGTTTCTAAGAAAAACGTGTTCCATACATACCTCTCAACCTGCAGATATTGAAATTAGGAAAAATGCATTGAAAAGTAGAAACATATTGCCAAAAGTCTGGACATGAAAAACAACATAAAATTTGAATACCAAATTTCACGTAATTGTTCCCACTACTAGTAAGAATGTGGGATACTAGGTACTCAGAAACACATTTACAAAACAGAGAGTTACAAAAGTGATAGGAAAATGTAAACGTGTTATCCAAGAGATGGAGTAAAATCTGTAGATTTTTCCTCAAAATTTTTTTTTCAAATACATTTGAATGAATTTCATAGTATTTATATATAACATCTTTAAATAACTATGTACACCATTTACATTAGCCTGTCACTATAACAGATCTTAATGTATGCAGTTACTTTATTAGTATGTCCAATCCATTATGTGTCTGACCATATTATATAGTGTCAGTCAACAGTAAGACATTTCCCCAAGGGTTGTTGATAAATGGCTTTGGATAAATTCTTAGTTCTTTAATTTTAATTTCCAATAATGCTGTGGTCTTTAGTAGGCTGTAGAAGTCTTACAAAGTTGGTATTGTGTTTGTATTCTATCTTTTTGTTATACACTTCCTTGAAATTGCAAGTATAGTCCATACTACTTACATGTTTGATCTATTCAAATGAGGACCTTCATTCACATTTAATAATACAAGAGCTTTAGTTAAATAAAATGATTCATTAAATACAGCTTGTAGAAAGTTATTAATACCATTCCAAAATGGCTTAATTTTAACACAACCAAAGAAAATGTGGTTCCAATCTGCATTGTGTACTTGCTCATATCTCCAACATATTCCTTTTATGGAAGAACTAATTTTACTGATTCTATCTGTTAAGAATGCTCTGTGCAAGCATTTCCAATAAAAAACTTTCCAGTATTGTGTAAAGGATGTATATTTTATCGATAATAAGATTCAGTTAACTGTATTGAGTGCCCTTTTGTTATATATTTCCAAAATGAGGTTTTAGGTGTTGTTTTATAGTTTATCAATATTTTGTAAAATTTTGAAATACAGTTTCCCATGTCAAAGTCATTATATATGATTTCATATATGTATTTAATAAATTTAGGTATTTCTTTAAATGAACAATTGTTAATTATTCTACTTAAATCTTGCGATTATGACAGAAGATTCTGTAAAGTTAGCCAGTCCTGTTGTGGAATTTTGTATGTTGTTTTTATTATTTGCATATCTAAAATGTTTAGTTCTTTGATACATTGGAGCCAACAAACCCTTTCTGTTCTCAGGAATTAATGATTTCTCTATATATTTTATGTGGAAAGTTCTTTGTGACTATAAATGGTGTTTAAAGATCAAACCAAATTTTAAATCTATATTTGCTTTAATAATTTTTCTAAATGAGTCAGTGTAATAATTAGTCATATGAGTTTTAGTGGGTTTAGTTACATTATATCGCATACTAATACATGTGTGCCATGGCAAATTGTTTTCATCTATTTGAAATTTTTTTTGTAAATCAAATGCATTTATTGATATTTATTTATTTTATTTATTTTTTATTTTTATTTTACATTTGTTGACCGGGCTAGTCTAGCTGGATATATGTCCATTTTCAGTAGAGGCCTGGGGAGAAAAGCTCCAAACATGAATATTGAGACAGTTAACAATACATAGAACTATTAAGAATAAATACAGAGGTAGCAATGGTCTAGTGAACAGTTATAATAATACATTTGTGTACTAAACAGTATTAGTGGAAATTAAATAAACAATTCTATAAAAAACTAAACTAAAAACAATTCTACAAATCACACTAAATGGTATGAGCAAGTCATAGTTATAGGAAAGAGAATATATATGTCATTGTGTTATTCAAGAGGAAGAGTAGTAGTATGATTTGGAAGTACAGGTTAAAGGAGAAGGGATAGGGTTAAGAATAGAAGGGGAAAAAGTCAGTCTGGGTTAGTGCATGGACAAAGCCAATGAGCTTTCAGATGTTCTTTAAGATGTTTTTTAAAAAGAGAAGTAGAAGCAAGGGTAGATAATTCAGCAGGAAGCCGATTCCAGAATTTTCCTGCAGTGTTTGAGAAAAGTGAATCCCCGGCTTTGTTGTTGGCTTTATTTGAGGAAACTAGAAGCTTGTTAGCAAAGCGTAGTGTAGCTAGATTAGTGTAAGGTGTAATTAGATGAGTGAGGATAGGGGTGTTGTTAGGGTGGTACAGGGTCTTGTGTATAATAAGTAATTGTTGAAAGAGTATCTGGTTTTTCAGTTCTAGCCATCCAAGTTGTTTGAGGTTAAGGCAGTGGTGAGTTTTAAAGGGGAACATGTGATGAATCTAGCTATACTGTTATAACAGGTGGAGAGTTTGGAAAGGTTATTATTGGATAGGTTGGTATATATAACAGAGGCATAGAAGAGGGTAGAAATAAGGTGGGTTTGGGCAATTGCTTTCCTTGCAGGAGGGGTAAGGAAGGGTTTTATTCTATAGAAGGTGCCAAGTTTTCTGTTAACAGACTTTATAGTAGAGTTTATGTGTTCATCATAGTTGAGATGATTATCAATAGTTACACCTAGTAGGCGGGTTGTAGTCTCTGGGTTGATGTTGGTACCATTGTTAGAGGTTAAAGAGAAGAAAGGAATGGATGATTTATGAGTAGGAGTAAAAGCAGTAGTTTTGTTTTTGGGATTAAGGAGGAGGCAGTGTTGCATAAACCAGTTTTCAACATTCTGAAAAACAGTTTGGGTGAGGGAGTGGAGAGAGGATATATTCTTGGTTGTGCAGATTAAAGTGGAGTCATCAGCATATTGAATGCAGGTGGCTTGAGGTAAGTTCATGTGTAAGTTATTAATAAATAAGGAGAAGAGTAGGGGACCTAGGATAGAGCCCTGGGGTACTCCAATATTTACTGGAAGTAGTGAAGACAGATTGTTATGCCAAAGTACTGCTTGCTGTCTATTTTCCAGATAAGACCTAAACCATTGTATGGCTTGAGCATCGAGGGAGTGAGCCTTTAGTTTGTTTAATAGTAGGTTATGGTTAACCATGTCAAAGGCTTTTGACAGGTCAATGAATAGAGCAGAGGAGAAAGAGTTATTGTTACGATTTTTATCTATAGTGTCGGTAAAGGATAAAAGGGCAGTAGATGTGCTATGGAATGGCCTGAAGCCATGTTGGCAGTTTGCCAGTAGGTTATTTTGTAGTAAGTGGTTAAGCAGTTGTTTGTGAATACATTTTTCCATTATCTTAGCTAATGGGGAGAGTAGAGCAATAGGGCGAAAGTTAGAGAGCTCAGTAGAGCTATGTAGAGGGATGATATGGGATATTTTCCATAAAGCAGGGATTTTGCCCTCAGAGATAGTTCTGTTAATAAGGATTGAGATGGGATAGTCTATGGCTTTTATGCAATTTGTAGGTATTCAGATGGGAGATGGTCAGCAGAAGGGGTACAAGGTTTCAATTTTGAAGAAGCTTACAGATGAGAGAAGTAGATACAGGTTGTATTTGAAAGGTGGGTAAAGAAGTATTGCAGTTATTAGGTTGGGTAGCAGTGGGAGGTGGTAAAGAATTGGCTAGGGTTTGAATGGCATCTGTGAAATAGTTATTAAAGGCATCGGGGATTAGGTTGGAGTTGCTGTTGTTGAAACCGGTTGGGTCAGGAGTAGTAGTGTGACCTGGCTGAAGAAGTTTGTTTATCCCAGACCAGAATTTTTGTGGAGTTTGTTGATTGGTTTGTTGAAGGTGTAGAAAAAAATCTTTTTTGTCTCTAAGAATATCCTTTTTGGTGGTATTTCTTAGTTGTTTAAATTGGAGGTGGGTTGTTGTGCATTTGGTAGATCTCCATTTGGCCCAGATTTTATTTCTAAGGAGTATCTTTTGCCTAGTTTGTTTTGTGAGCCAAGGGGCAGTTTTGGTTTTTATTCTAGTGAAGCGGTAAGGTGCATGGGAGTCTAGGATTTGAAGAAAGTTTGTATTAAAATAGGTGACAGCTTCGTCTAGTTCTAGATAGGTTAGTGGTGACCAGTCACATGCTTGCAATTCGGTTAAGAAGCTGTCTGGATTAAAGAATCTTTTTAAGCGGTAGGTTTTGAGATTATGAGTAGTTGCAATATGGACTTTTTGTCTAATATGTAGGTAAGTACGTGATCACTGATATCATCTGGAAGGGTTCCTGGAGTATAAGATTCAGGGTATCTATTTATAAGAATCCAGTCCAGAGTACTTTCCTTGTTACTAGGTTTATGGATTCTTGTAGGAGTTGTTATTAATTGGGAGAATCCAAAGAGGTTTATGTGGTTGGTAGGGTTTGGAGAACTACAAGTGGACCAGTCTATGTTAACGTCACCAAGTACAATGGTCTCCTGGGGTAGTTGGGTAGAGAGGTGACTCAGCAGGTTCTCTAGAGAATGAGTGTTATTACCTGGAGGTAGATACATGCAGATTATATAGATGGATTTGGAGTTATTGATTTGGAGTTTAATAGATAGGGTTTCAGATTTAGAGTCTAATGATGGAAGCACATTAATGGGGGAAATTTGGAGATTAGATTTATAGAGAATGGCTAACCCCCCACCTTTTTTTATTTCACGGTCATTTCTGAGGATGTTATAGCCAGGAGGGCTAATTTCCTGGTCTAGAGTAGATGGTTTTAGCCAGGTTTCTGTAAGACATAGAATGTCAAATGAGTGGATATCAAGGAGTGCATGCAGGTGGGAGATTTTATTGTTAATACTTCTAATGTTAAGGTGAGCTATCAGAAGGGAGTTAGATGGATTTGTAATTGTAGAAAGTATAGGTACTGTAAAATTGGTAGAGTTAGTGGGGGAGTCAGTAAAGGGGCCAGGGTTTGGATGAATGTCACCGTCTAAGAGGGGGTGTTGCTGGGGGTATAGTAGAGATTTTAGGAGTTTATAGAGGTTATTAAAAGTCTTTTTGGTAGAGAAGTAAATAATGTGGGTTGCTCTGTGGAATTTTGGTAGTATATAGTTAGAGAAACAGGTTATGTTACTATGGTTAAGGAAAAAGGTGATAGAAGATGGTAAAGTCTGTTGGCTGCAATGGTTTTGTTCAGACAGAGAAAGATGTTCGTAGGAGGTAAGTGAGTAAGGTATGGTGAGAAAGGCTAGTGTGGTAGTTAGAAATAAAAAAATGGTGAATATAGTTTTATTAGATGGGGATATTACAGTTAGTAATTCTTTCCAAGTTGGAGTAATTTGGACTTGTCCATTCTGAGATTGTTTTAGATATTGATGCTTTTATATATGTTTCTATATCAGGAAAGTTTAATCTTCCTGTTTCCATGGTCTGATATGATGTATTAAAGCTATTCTGTTTCTTTTGGGAAACCATAAAAAATTTATTAGGCATGAATTTATTTAAGTATATTCATTTCTTGTAACAGTTGCATTGCCAAGGCTATATACATGATCCTGGGCAGTAAAACCATTTTTATTAACTGTTGTGTATCTTCAAATGTTAATATTATTTTGTTCCATTTTTCCACAGAGATTTTAATTGTATTGATGATATTATTGTAGTTTTTTGAGAGTAATTCATCATCATCCTTGCATAACTCAATTCCTAGATAATTTAAGGTAGATTCATTTTTCCTTATGTTGTGATCCCCCTTAGTCTGCAGTTCTTTTTTTTTTTTATTTTAAAGTAAAAATTTTGATTTTTATTTATTGAAATGGAGTCCTGAAGTCATATAAAATTTGTCAATTAATATTTCTAATTCTTCAAATGTCTCTTTTGTATTAGATAATGTTAGCAATATGTCATCAGCAAATAGCATTACTTTAGAATTGTATTGTTCATAAACATCTATTCCTTTGATTTTTATATTGTTGCGAATTGAATCTGCCAATATTTCAATAGCCAGAGCAAATAGAATCGGTGACATGGGACATCCTTGTTTAGTGCCTTTTGTTATATGTATAGCTTCAGAGGTAAAAGGACCTAACTTGACATATGCTAAATTATTTGTATATATATTCTTTAGGAGATGAACAAAGAATACAGGAAATTCAAATACCATTAGGATTTTGAATAAATAGTCCCAATTTAAGGAATCAAAGGCTTTCTCTATATCTAAGCCAATTATGAGTTTTTTTATTTTCTTAATTAACATAATCTGTAAGAGAAATTAGCCTTTTAATATTGTCATCTGTGTGTCTTCTTCTTTCTTCTTCTTCTTTTGGCTTTTTCCGGTTAGGGGTCGCCACAGTGGATCACCTTGTCTGCTCATGATTGGCAGTGGAGTTTTACAGTGTCGAGTTGCCAGCCAACCTTCCACAGAAGGCACGCAAACATGCACACACTCACACCTAGGGCCAATTTAGAGTGTCCAATCCACCTGCAGCATGTCTTTGAGATGTGGGAGGAAACCGCAGCACCTGGTGGAAACCTACGTGACCACAGGGAGGTCATGCAGACTCCACACAGAAGGCACCCCATCCAAGGATCGCACCAGAGAACCTCTTGCTGTGAGGCAGCAATGCTAACCACTGCACCACTGTGGCCGCCCGTTGTCATCTGTGTGTCTATGACATACATACCCAGTTTGATCATTATTTATTGTTTTGGATAGTGGTATTTTCATTCTGTTAGTTAATACTGTCATAAATATCTTATAATCATTATTTAATAATGATATAGGTCTATATGAGGTAAAGAGGTTTGGGGATTGTTTTCCTTTAGGATTGATGTGATTTAAGGAACATCTCCAAGAGGGTGGTATTAAAGCTTGTGACTGAATTTCTAATAGATTTTTATGAAAGAGGGATAGTATATTTGAAGGAAAAAGTTTGTATATTTCCATAATTATGCCATTTATACCTGGAGCTTTATTATTTTTACCCTCTTTTATTGTATCTGTAATTTCTTTGTAGATATGGGTGCTTGCAGATCTAGTTTTAATTTTTCTGGTATTTTTTTATATTAGAACATTTTTCATCTAGATTTAATTGATTGATATGTATATTTTCTTTTTGAAAATGTTCCATATAGTGATTTCTATAGGCATCAAGAATGTCACCTATATCCGAGACATTTTTCCCTTTCTTTTCATGGAAGATACTTTTAATGTTATTAGCTTTTGATGGTATTTTCATTCTTGTGGATATTTGGGAGAAGTGACCAAGGTATTAATTTTTAGTTTTTCTAATGCTAAACTAGTTTTATGTGTTAGAATTTCATTGTATTTATTGTTTAATACTTCTATTTTCTTTTTCATCTCCAAATGGTTTTGATTTTTTTTTTCAGTTTTTACTGACAAAAGTTTGGATTGTAGATCTAATAATTCAGAATCCCATTCTCTGAACTTTTTTTATACCAAGTTAGGGTTTTACCATAAATTTAAGCTTTTAATGAGTCATACCATTATTTTATTTATCTCTGTGGTGTTCATAGGTAGTTACTAGGCTATCGGCCCTGGGGCCTATACAAGCCCAGCCAAAAAGGTACCCTGGCTTTTGCAACCCAAGAAAATTATTTTCCTGTGCTACTGTCGAGCAGAGCCACAGAGATGATCCCTGGGGTGAATTTCCCATTTCCCATCCAGTCATCAATATGTAATTAATATCTAAGAAGAACTGTAATTCAGATAATAACCAGGGTTTGAACTGTTTAATTTTAGTTATATATGCTGGAATTCTGGAGTTAAAGTTTCATGGTTTGTACCCATTTTTGAAGTTTTAGTATCAATTGTGGTCTGAAAAGGGACAGGGAGTGATTGAGAAATTAATGATTTTAGAATGTAAGTCATGGGCAGCAAATATTTTATCTATTCTGGTTTGGGTACCAAATCTGTGATCTTGATGGGAAAACAACAAAGATTTATCTTCTTTAAATTTGAAAGTATCTGCAAGATGAAATGATTCTACCCACTTATTTAAAGCTATTGAAATAGGAGATGTACGCAGCAGTCTTTTTTTTTTTTTTTTTTTTTTGTAGTTTCGGAAATATCAGATATAGAGTTAAAATCTCCTCCTAATATTAAGTTGCCTTTATAATTATTGGAAATGAAATCCTAGTGTTTATTAACAGTTCCTGTTCCAATGCTTGGGAACCAGTATAGCTTGGCTAGGGTCCATATTCTGTTGTTATATTTAACTGTTATTAATGCCATAAGGTCTTCTTTATCTTCATACATATAAATGATTTCTGGGTTAATCACATTTGTTTTCCATAAAATTGTTACCCCTTTTGTCTTTGTCTTATAAGTGGATTGTGCCACTATCATATATTCCTTAGGATTCCATTTGTAATTGTCATTTTGAAATGAATTTCTTGAAGGAAGACCATTTGTGCTTTGTTCAATTTTAAATATTTCAGTAGATCTGATCTCTTGCTAGGGTTGCTTAAGCCATTGGTATTTAAAGATAATAAAGTTAAATCCATCTTGGGTTATTTAGACTATGTATTTTTTGTTTTATTGTGACTATTAAACATTTTCCTCTGATAACTATAAAGTATATGTTTGAGCTTTCAAAGGAAATTATCAGTTTTATACTTTGAGTTTTTACCAATAAAGTAGTGTTTTGGTCAGGCATACTAAAAATGTTTTTGTGAAATAAATTTAAATTAATAAATGTTAACAAAACTAAGATCCACACTAACCATGGAATGAAAATCATTCCTAATCTGATGGATAAACCTAAGTCCATCAGATTATCACTCATACCTTGACAGTCCAGAATATCTGAGCTCCATAAATTGGATTTTCATATGGAGAATATTTGTAATAGGAATAAGCAATACTTATATTATTTTGAACAGATATAGTACTGTTGTAGCATAGAAAATTCTAATACAGTATAAATGTCTATTTATTGTACAAGCAAGCAATATTTACATGAAAGATAGATGACAAGCAATTCAATCATAGCAAAGTAGGATGTATCATATATAAAACCTCAGTAAAAGATTATAGCATACAGTTATTTAACATATTCACCCTTATTGATGAAATCTTTCAAAACGTATTACTTAATATAAATAGATGGTAATAATATTTATACCTAATGTTTATAATTCAGTCTATTTTGCTGGATATATCAGAAGTTATATTTCATTGTTTGCCAGCATTTAATTAATCACTTTGTTGCTAACTTACTTAAAGCATCAAGTTTGTTTTATGTGAACATTGATGAAAGTTAGTGCATTTTAATTATCAGTGCATCCCCCCCCCCATTTCCTACACACAAGGATTTTCATATCTGTCATTTCTTATTATAAAATTAGAATGAAATTATAGGTTAAAAACAACAAATTTGCTTATTGTGATTAATTATTACAAACCTTTCCATATTAATAAATTGCATTTTTATGGCATATACTGAAAGTTTTTAAATTTAAATGGCAACATTCTATTTTGTATAATCAGCAAAGGTTAAACTGAATGATTTTTGTCAATTTAATACTGTTTTTTTCAGAATGTGATTGTTACATTCTGTGACATTCCTTGTTCTGGCTTCTATGGTTTCCCTTGAACAACTTTGTCCGTTTGATAGATAAATATATATAGAGATATAGATATATTTGCAGACTGTGGTGTTTACTTTTTCTTTAATCTTTTCTAACTTGATTTTAAAGTCTTCAGTTGATACTAGTCCCCTAGTATTATTCTTCAAAGTAGAATAACTTATTTAAGAATAAAATTCTTATTATGGAACTTGGCAATTTAATGATCATTTGATAAAGATAAAACTAGGTTTTGAGTAGCAGTATGCATTCCTTTCAATTTGACCTTTACAAAGAAAGGATCTTACTTGGATTAGGCATAAAGACATAGGGCCAGATGTAATAAAGCCTACACTGTGTGCACTATATGTATTCAATGAAATTCGTATCACATTTGTTGTTCTTTCTAGTCTCTCAGAAAGATTACACTAAGTGTACAGGTAGTCTGCACTTTGTGGTAACCTTTATGAATCCTTGTAAATATTTAAAGGTGCAAGAATATCAGTAGGAAATTTAAAATTATGAGGAAGAGGGTGTGTGTTATGTCTGTGTTGTCTGTTAACTCAGAACAATGTGGAGTACCTTGGTTAAGGATGAGATCCGTTTTTTTGTTTGTCCTTAAGTCAAATTTGTGTGCAAGTCAAAACACATACACATGGTTCATAAGAAATGTCACTTAGTCAAATGTTTGCCTCAGTCTAGTAAAATCTTAAACAAAGTACTGTGTATTGTAGTAATAATAATTTAAGTATAGTGTAATACTGTAACAGTACAGTAACTATACACTTGTACAGTGTGGTACATACTGTAAAAACATTAAAGAAACAGTTCTAAAACAGTTTAAATGGAAGAAAAAAAGAAAAAAGTATTACAATTACTTTAAAGGTTAACACTCATTTGTGAGTTAACATTAAGATAACTTGAAATTAAATGAAATGATGGACTTGTTGGAGAATGGGCCTGACAGTGCAGAATCACGGTTTGATTCTGCAGCTGGAGAGAGGGTATTCACTGCTGGAGTCAATTTCTTGAAGTAGGCATCAAGGGAGGTTTGTACATAGTTTTTCTTTTTCTCATCCTAAATGGCCTTATAGCAGCTGAGGCCCTCAGTAACTGTACAGTAAACTTGGATGAACCTCTCTGTATTAGGATCTTGATTCTTTAACTTTGCCATTCCTGCTTCAGTGAGATGAAAGACTTCAGCTAACTCTTTTATCGAAATCTTTTTTGATTTTGGAGTTTGTAGGTCCTGGGTTTCTTCCTCAAATGCTATCGTCTGCTGGTCCAATTCCACAGGTTTTCATTGGTCAGTTCTTTGTTATGGGAGTCAAGTAACTCTTTGACATCCATGTCAGTGGTGTCTAACTACAATTGATTACCAACATCAACCACAGATTGCCTAGCTTCAGCAATGCCATCATCTGTAGAAGTCTGTAAAGCAGGCGCAAATTGTGATCACAATTTGTTCCACACTCCTTTCATATTTGACTGCTTTACTTCATCCCAAGAATTGGCAATATTTTTGATGGCATCATAGATGTTATAATTCTTCCAGAACTCCCTTAAGGTCATCATATTATCTTGGGTAGCCCTGACTGCTTGTGAGGAGGTCCGGAGTAAATAACAGGCCTTAAATGAGGCTATTACTCCCTGATCCATTGGCTGAAGTAGTGATGTGGTATTGGGGGGTAAAAATATGACCTTTACTTTCAAGTGTAAGTCATCTAAACTGTTTGGATTCCAGGTGCATTGTCAAGTACAAGAAGAATTTTGAAAGGAATGTCTTTAGCCAAGCAATACCTTTGAGCTGGCTCTACTTACTTACCCCAAGAAACAATAGTACTGGGTGACTTTAATATTGACTGGACTACCTGTATCTCACCTAACCTAACAACCCATATAAACCTATATGGCTTTTCCCAAATAATTACCTCCCTTACTAGAATCCATAAACCTAATAACAAAGAAAGCACCTTAGATTGGATCCTTGTTAACAACCATCCCTTGTCTTACAAAGCAGGCACCCTTCCAGATGACATTAGTGACCACTCTCTAACCTTTGTATGTAGGCAAAAGATCAGCATTCCAAACTCTATAACTTATTTAGAACTACTCGGTTTAACAAAAATTTTAATCAAGAAAGCTTCCAAACTGAACTTAAGGTATGTGACTGGTCACCTGTAAAATACCTACCACTAGAGGAAGCACTGTTATATTTCAAATGTGCTGTGTGTGTCTCTCTGCAGTTATTTTGCTATAAGAGGGGGTGGTGTTATCACTTCTTTGTTATCTGAAATTTAATAGCCTACTTTTTTTAATAGCTGTACTTTAAGTGCTAGCCACAAAGTTTGAGAAATCATTTTATGTTCAACTCCTGAGAGATTTGCTTGGCTACAAACATCTGCATTACAAGCTGAAGCTAAGTGAAACTTGCAGTAGTGAATTTTAGTCTTCTGTTAAGTACAAACTTGCAATTTTAAAAGTACTGTATTTTCATTTTTTCTGTTTCCTAATTGTGTATTTCTGAACAGTGTGTTGTGTGTCTCTCTGCAGTTAGTTAGTTCCCACCCTCCCTACATGTTCCTGTGTTGGTATTAGTGTTGGTGGCTCTGGAATTGCCCGCCCCGCTTGTAAGTTTGTATTAGAACACTCCTTCTGAGTCCATCTCATTTGCTCACTTAACCGAGTACAGTTAGAGACTTTTTGAGAAGGCCAGCCCACTTAGGTTCTTCCTTCCTCTCTTCTTGCACTTAAAAAAAAAATGTTTGCACTTTATTCATTTGCTTTTACTGTATTTGTGTTTCCTCCTACTTTATTTTGCTTTTCTTAAAAGTACTCAATTTTATATATTCTGCTACATTTATTACTGCTTGGTCGTAGCCTGATTAAATTGTAACTGTTATTCTATGTCTTTTGGTTTAAGCACTTGGGCTTCATACAGGCTGTTTTACATTAAGAAGGTTTGTGGTCTGCACTGCTGTGGCAGGACAGGTAGTTTACATCCTTCTAAGCTAGGAATTGCTGATTGAAGGACCAGTGTCTGCTATTCTAAAAGCGTATTAATTCTGGCTTAAGCACTTTGGGATTCAGGCCAGTTATTCTACATTAAGAAGGTTTGTGGTCTGCACTCTTGTGGGAGGAGAGGCTGGATTCTGCCCTTCTGAGCTGGGAATTTCTGGTCACAGGCTTATTGTGACTGCTTATTTGAACTGTTTCTTTCTGAAATTGGTGCACCTTGTTGCTGTAGCATAAACCAGATTCAGGCCTGCTGAATCTAGCTTTGTTTGTATAACTTGATCACTGATCCAGGCCATCTTTTTTTGGAGAAGGTTCCCCTACACCCTAGTAAGCAGGGTGTGCAGTTAGAACTTGTCTGATTGAAGACTGCTGGAGCAGGGCTCAGTTTTGAGCTTTTTTCTGGTTAATTGGGTAACTTGTTTAAATCAGTTTGTTCGTTTTCTATTGTTTTATATATATATATATATATATATATATATATATATATATATATATATATATATATAAATTGCACTTTATTCGTCTGCTTTTACTGTATTTGCATTTCTTCCTACTTTTATTACTGAGGGGATTGACTACAACTCTGATCTTCGATATATAACAATAAGTATCCTTTTCTGTGCTTTTAAACTGTTTTTTGAGTATATCTGCTTTATTTTCTGAAAAAAAAAAAAAAATATATATATATATATATATATATATGTATATAGATATATACTTGTTTCCCACCTTTCTAAGCTAGTATAGTCCAGTTTTCAGGTTAGTGCTTAATTCAGGGCTGTGTTTGCCCATACCTTACTTGGATGGAAGGAAGTTTTTCTGTTCACCTGTGAGAGAGGGGATCTCTGAGCAGCCTATCTGTCCCTGGAGGAGTGGTTTCAGCCCAGAAATTAGTAGTTTATTTGCCATTTTGGGCTAATTTCTATCTCTTTCATTTCCCTGCAATAAATACCGTATTTGCCCGGTTTTGCGTGCTGGGTAGCCATGGCAAAACTATTCCCAGCTCCACAAAGTCTCCTCTTCAATTTTTCCCTTGGAACTAGACAAACTTTCAACTTAAGCACTCAAGCCATTCATTTCTCAGCCCAGCACTTGCTCAAAACTTATAGCAAGCACTTATAAACCCTAGCACTAGACTCCTGTACTATACAGAAGGACAAGGCTCTCTATTCGACCATACCAGCCATCCAGTGAAACAGTTCACTGTACCTATCCAGGCATGCCCAAAGGGCGGTTTCAGGTGTACTCTCCAGTCCAACTGGCGAATCTGGGCATTTTGAGGCAACTGCCTCATGTACACAGACAACGCCCTCCTCCTACCACCAAACACTAATACATGCGAGAGATACAGTTATGCAGCCAAACTAGAGGCTAAGCTCTCTCAACCCAAGATTGGATCAGACAGTCAAGAGGAGATGGGAAATACTTGCATCACACCACCAGACTTACATAGACCCAGTAAACCAGCACCGGCAAACAACACAGATAAATACATGAAAACATACTTAGAGGCTCTAAATAAAAATCTGCAAAACGAACAGAGACCTCCAAAGCAAACATCCAAGCAACTTCTACCCCCCAACACAAACCATGAAACACATACTTCACAAAACCAGTGTTTCATGCAATCACAGCCCTTAAGGCAAAATAACATACCCAACATACTAGTAATAGGTGACTCTATAGTCAGACACACTGACGTCCCACTCACTAGGCTGAATAAGGAGAAGGTTAATGTTAGCTGCCTGTCGGGTGCCAGGATCCACCACATAACACAAGCACTCAGGCCACTCCAGAACAAGTACAAATATGACTCTGCCATTGTCCATGTTGGTGTGAATGACCTGAGCCTTACCTCCCTGGACTACATGAAAAGAGACATGGAAGAGCTGTCTGATCACGTAGCCCAGGCCGGTATGACCTTGACTAGCATCCTGCCCTCACCAAGAATGATACCACGGTATAAAAACAAAATTCTTGATTTCAACAATTGGCTAAGTTTCTGGTTTCATTCAAAGGAAATCCAGTGTCCGCCTGAGATGACATGCTTGACAAGCCACACTGCTTCGCTAGAGAAGGCTTGCACCTGTCACCCTTAGGCTTTCAAATACTGGCCAAGGCTCTTGCCACCACAGTAGTGCCTTTTATTAGGCAAGGCTCAAAAGACAAACCAACCGCCGTAAATAGCACAAGTAACAAAAAACTAACGGTAATGCTACTCAATGCCAGAAGTCTGAACCTCAAAATTCATGCATTCGAGGCACTCCTCAGTATGGAGAAAATCGATATATGTGCAGTAACAGAAACCTGGTTTAAGGCTCCAGAGAGCACCCCAGCACTGCCAGGCTACAACTCATACCATACATTTTGGCCACAGAACCCAAACCAAAATACAATAGGCGGGGGCGCATCCATATTCATCAAGGATACCCACACCTCCAGGTTAGTGGCACAGCACGATGCTTCATAGATCATCCATGTGCAACTAAGAATGGGCAAAACTGCAATTCAAATTGTAGCTTGCTACAGATCACCCACCATGTCCCAGGGCCCCCGTTCCACGTTTCTGGAAACACTGGGAAACATAAAGGTCCTACCAAACACCTTAATATTGGGTGATTTCAATTACCCAAACATTAACTGGGAGAACTACTCAAGTACTAACTCCCTTGCCCAACATTTCCTAGAATTTATAAACTCACATGCCCTGGTTCAACTGGCCAGCACTCCCACCAGAGGTGACAACATATTGGACTGGTCATCACCAACATGGGCGACCGGTGTTCCACACCGGAGGTCAACCCCTCGCTGGTTAGATCTGAACATAAACAAATCACTTTGGATATCCACATTCCACCCCCACCCCCGGACAAGAAAACCACAGTGAAAAACTTTTCAAAAGCAAACTTCACGTTACTTAAGACCATGGTGGAAAGTTTCAAAATTCCCCATGCTAAAGGAAAACGTTGTCCAAACTGCAAAATCCTTTACTAATGCATTCTATGGGCACTTACAAGAATGCATGGATCATGCCATCCCAAGCAAAACCAAGACTCACTCCTCCAAGAAAAGGAAACTAGTCTGGTGGACTCCTGCCATAAACAAGCTATACAGTAGAAGGAGGAAACTAGTACAGAAAAGAGTAAAATCCCAAGAAGGGAGGACATCCCTGATCAGTATCAGCAAGAAACTATGATCCCTCATAAAATCATCCAAGGCGAACTTTGAAAGAAAAATTGCCAAGGACTCCAAAGATAACCACAAGGCATTCTTTAGCTATGTCAAGAATCTAAGTGGCAATGCTCAGATCTGCTCGGAGTTGGTGCAGAATGGCACAAAATACACTGAACCGACCAATATCGCCAACATCCTGGCAGACAGATTCATCGCAAACTTCACCTTCCCTCTCACCCCCAAAAGGGCCCATAACCATACCAGAAGAATGTAGAGTCCCTGAAATCACAGACACTCAGGTTAAAGCAGCCCTCTCCAAAGCCAAAAACACAGCATCAATGGGACCAGACGGTGTCCCAGGCTGCGTCCTACATGAGCTCAAAGACGAACTAACCCCTCACCTAAACACACTGTTCAAACTCAGCCTCTCCACAGGCTATGTACCTATAGAGTGGCGCACAGCAACGGTTATTCCGCTTCACAAAGGTGGAGCCACAACAGACCCTGGTAACTATCACCCCATAAGCCTGACTAGCTTGGTCTGCAAGGCTATGGAGCGCATCATCATGGAACTCATTAATAGAAACATTGGGAACCTTCAAACACTGGACCCTACCCAGTTCGGCTTTAAGGGCAGATCATGCCTCCTAAACCTGGTGGACTTCTTTGAGACAGTTACCAAGGCTATAGACGAGGAAAACGTGGTACACACAGCCTACCTAGACCTCGCAAAGGCCTTCGGCACCATTTCCCATTCTGGTATTATAGACAAGCTCACCAGCCTGAACATAAACCCCTACGTCACAAGATGGGTTGCCAGCTGGCTTACGGACAGAACCCACATGGTGAGAGTTGCGGGAGATAGTTCCGACTCTAAACCTGTTACAAGTGGCGTTCCCCAGGGCTCAGTCCTAGGACCCCTCTTGTTCAGCTTATACTTCTCAGAGGTGCAGGCAAGCAGAGGAGGGCTATGGCTGACCAAGTTCGCAGACAACTGCAAACTAGGGGCTATAATTGACTCCGGCTGACACAGACATCCTCCAAAAGGGTCTCACTGAGACAGATACCTGGTGTCAAAATCATGGCCTCAAGCTAAATGCCAAAAAGTGCATAGTCATCCCCTTTGGAAAAAACAAAGTACCCACAAACTACCACATAGGTGGTAGTCCCCTAAATACAGAAGATGTAATAAGGGATCTGGGGACCTAAGTAGATAGTAATCTCATCTTTGATAATCACATTGCCAAAGTGGTTAGAAAATCCTTCTACTTGGCCCACCTTATCACAAAAAGGTTCACATCCAGATCAAAAGAGGTCATTGTGCCCCTCTACACATCAGTCATCAGACCCATCATAGAGTACAATGCCCCATTTGGGATGTACCTTACAAGACACCTGCAACAGCTGGAAAGACCACAGAAGTACCTCACCAAGAGGATCACTGGCCTCAAACAGATGCGCTATGCAGCTCGACTGAAGAAATTACAGCTATACTCGGATGTATACCGCCTACTCAGAGGTGATCTCTGCCTGACATACAAGGCCATGTCCTACCCAGAATTGATGGACATGCTCCACCTAAAGAAAACCTTATCCTCGCGAGCCACACGCTCTAGGGATCTAAACCTCACCACAACAATAAATAGGACGTGCTGGAGGGATAGATTCCTGTCCCAGAGACTTCCCATGCTTTGGAACAAGATCCCAGTCTACATTAGGCAGAGCTCCTCGCTAACACTCTTCAAAAGAAACCTTGACGAGTGGATGGGAAACAGAAAGTTTACCTCAGGGATCACTTCAGTGGCTGTGCTGGACAGAGGCAGAGGGAAATTATCTAAGGGGGCGGTGAAAGCCAACACATTCCGGCTAGGCTTATAAATGCCTTCAGGCAGATAGCCTAGTATCTACTTATGAACCTATAATACTACGACTTAACTAACTTCTTGTAAACCATTACGTACTGTAAACATATGTTCTTTCCATGTCGTTGTTACAGTATTCCTAACATAAAGGATCTCCTGCCAGGGCTAGCCCAACATTCAGCCAGTATACCAAAGCCTCAAGTGCCATATGTTACACACATGCTCCCCATGAATGGTGTAGGGTGTAAAAGTAATGGATGAATGCACACACTTAAGAACTTCTTTGCCGACAGTCCAAACACCATCATTAAACATCAATCTGAATGCTTTTTTTCTGTGCTGGTTACCAAGCCTTTATTCAGATAAGTGTTCCCTTGGGGTTCTTCCTTATCCTTCACTTTTATTTTTAGTTTTGTTTGTTCCATATTATCCAGAAAGGGAAAGTGTTAGTGTGGGAGCAGATTGCTTATAAAGATCATCATGACCAGTGACTCTTCTGTTTGTGTGCTTCCCACAACCATACTCCGTGTTCTATCTGCCAAACATTTGTTCCCAAGACCCTGCATTGTCACCTATCCTCCTTGTCTATTTACCTGGAAAACTAGTGTCTTAAGTTGTTAGCTCAGAGTGCTATAGTGGAGTCTTCCTTTCCTGAGGGTGATCCATTGGCTGAGAAAAAGGCCAAAAAACTCAGGTCTGAGTACAGCTGTTGTTCAGCCTCCTCCAGCTGTTTCAGTTGAGGCCAGTGAAAGCCCAGAGAAATGGGAGGTTGTTGCTTCATATTCCTTTGCCACAACCCCATTGTAGGCTGGCAGTGGCAATGTATCCAATTTCTCACACTTTCTTGGAGACTTTCCAAACGTCTACTTCTGACGTTGAGGGGGAATGCTGGCTAATTATATCAGAGAGACCGAGTGGGATTATACAAATCTTAGTGAGGAGATCCGTACTACACTTATTGAGTGTCGACAATCATCTTACCCTCCCAAAATTTTTCTTGTGGATGTCCTGCAGAAAAAGAAACAAAAAAACAAACGTATTTCCCGTGCAGTTAAGGATCCCCAGTGAGAATAGCAGGATTTTTCTCAGTGGTTGTTTAAGACTTTAATGGCTTTAAAGCTTCTGTGGGTCTCTGCCTGCCCCTCCCTGGTCATCTTCTCTTAAAGAGACCTAGGGAGCTGGATTGCTCTGATGAGGATCAGGATTTGGGAGAAGAATCATTAGCCCATTCTACTCAGACCCCCCCCCCCCCCGGACTGTGGTTCTGAGAAAGAGGACTTTATTAGTCTAGATTCCCCTTTAGAGAAACTCTCCTTTGAGGACATTGTTTCCCGCATGTTGTATTTGTTTAAATAGGATTGTTCTCAGGTTTCTGAATTCCGGAAGAGATGGTATGAGCCTGTCCAGATGGAGTCGCCCAAGCCACCTTCTGTTCTTCCAGTTCCAGCTGCTGTCCTTGGATACCTTTTCAACTGCTTCTGTAGCCCCTGAGTCTCAGCCTCCAGATGTTCATCGTGCATACAGCTGCAGTCATAACAGATGGGTTCTCCTGCCATCAGGCGGGTCCTCGGTCGGCCGAATTCCAAAGTCTAGGTCCGGCGTCGGTTGTCGTTGCTTCCTCCCTGACGTCAGCGCGACAGGGGTATAAAAGAACCAGCCGAAGCCATTTTCTTCAGTCTTTCTTGCCGCGCGGTGCCCGAAGCAGAAGCAGTTCGCAAGTGCCAGTTGGCCAGCTCCTGAAATTACGAAAATTTTGAAACCGAAGTCTTCTTGAAAGCTGAGTACCCCGTTGGGGAAACTTTTCTTGCCTCAGACCGATGTCAGACAAAGTTAATAATTGTATTTCATGTGGGAAGCAAATACCGCATAAAGATTTCCATTCCCTCTGTATACCTTGTTTAGGCCCAGACCAGGACGTCTCGGTCTGTCATTTTTATGCTACATTCAACAAACGCACCATTAAGCGTTGGGCGGAGTTCGCCCAGCATTATTTTGGAAAAATATTTAACTATATTATGTCGTCGGATACTCCGACTCCAGTTTTGTCTAAAAAATACAAGGATAAGGACCGACACACGAGGTCCGCGGCCTCTACAGACACCACGCCAAAGCCGACTACACATGGTCCGGTTCTCAGCGAGGCACCTACGCAGCCCCTGACTACCGACAGCACTTCATTGGCGGTGTCTCCTGTGCCAGAGGTCGCAGGCTCCTCGGCCCACACCCCGACTACAGATACTGAAGCCACTCTTGGCGTTGAACCTCAAAATGTGGACAGATCTACCTCCACTCAAGGTGTCTTCAGACCTTCTTCTTCTTTCTCCATCAAGGCTTTCACTAAGTCTAAAGCAGCCATGCACTCTGAGACAAGGTACACAGGGCCCATCTCCAGGCCCCATGCCTAAAAAGCAGATGCTTAAAATGGCTAAGGATTTAATTACCCTTATCAGGGGTTCTCAACCCCCACCGGACAAAAGGCCCAGAGTGGAGGAAGAGTCCTCCTCCTCTGATCAGGGCTCCATCATTTCAGAGCACTCTGATGATCAGGAACTTTCTTACTCCCCTTTTGAAGACTCTGATGCGGAGGAGTCCATTCCTTCTGTATCCCCCCCAGAGGATTACTCATTTGGGGAAACTTTGCATACCTTAAGGGAACACTTCCACTGGGAAGGCCAAGGTTATTCAGATTCCAAGAAAAGGCTTAGAGAATTTCTCTTACTACCTCAGCACAGGCCTCTGGCTATACCTCCTGTCTTGGACATCCTAGATGATGTTTACTCGGAGGCCTGCCTTAACCCGGACTCTCTGCCTCCAGCCCCAGTTAAGCCTGACAGGTACTACAGGTTCCTGACTCACACCAATTTCTATACAAAAGCCATGCTGCTGACCCAGAAACCATCTCACAGGGCCCCAAGGGAATTAAGGCCTCCACTGCTAAAAATCCATTACCTTCCGAGAGAGATTCCAGATCCTTAGAAAGGTGGGGAAAAAAGGTATATACCTCGGCTACCTTAACCATGAGGGCCTTAAACTGTCAGTTCCATATGCTAAAATACCAACAGTTTTTGTTATCACAGTTGAAAAGTAAAATGTCACAACCTGAACAACCAAACTTGAAGGAGTTGCAGGATTTGATGCATAGTGCAGAACAAGTGGGTAAGCATACCTTACAATGTGGTTTTGATGCTCTAGAGGCCTCATGTAGAGCTGCTGTTACAGGATCAGTCATACGTAGACATGCCTGGCTCAAGGAACAAACCTTGTCTGATCATGTCAAAGCTAAATTACTAGATGCCCCTCTTCAAAAGGATGTATTATTTGGTGCTAATGCTGAGGAGGTATTAAGGAAAATGGAGGAAAAGGCTAAATCAATGCAAACTGTGAAAGATTTTCTACAGGTACAACCCCACGCTTCAGTAGAAATTGGCCTTCCAAAATTGGTCCTTTCCAGCCACGGACAGACCCCAAAGAGGCAGATACAGGCCCGAGGGGCAGAGGACAATCCCAAGGATCCTTTAGAGGCAGACAATGGCAAGCTCCTACACAAAGAGGTGGTGAGGATAACTCGCAATAATTCAGAAAGCAAGCCCAATGACTTTCCCCTTTGCATGCCAAGCAAGACTCAAATGGCAGCCCCCTTAGGAGGAAAGCTGGCATTATTTTCAAAGAATTGGCATATTGTCACAAAAGACAGATGGATCCTGGACATTATAAACAGAGGCTACAGATTCCATTTTCACACCCTTCCAAAAATGAGAAGCATGCCAAACCTGCCACACAATCAAAGGGCAGAGGCACAAAGGCAAATTACAGATCTCATAGACATGAAAGCTATTCAAGAGGTACCTACGCACGAGCAAGGTCAAGGTTTTTATTCCAGGCTATTCCTGGTACAAAGGAAGGGAAAAGATTGGAGACGTATTTTGGACCTGTCCATCCTAAACACATTTCTACTCATACCAAAATTCAAGATGCTCACTCTACAGCAACTTCTTCCCATGCTGGGCAAGGAGTCTTGGCTGGTAACATTGGACCTCAAGGAGGCATACCTGCATGTCCCAATCAGACAAAATTGCAGAAGATACCTCAGATTTCTTGCAGGTTCAACCCATTATCAATTCTCTGCATTGCCCTTTGGCTTATCTACTGCGCCCAGAGTATTCACGAAATGCCTGGCATCACTAATTGCCTACTGCAGACTTCAAGGGATACAAATATACCCTTATTTGGACGACTGCCTGATCCAAGCGGACAGCAAGCACATTCTTCTGAAACATCTGGCTTATGTAATAATGTTGTTGAGCTCTCTGGGATACACAGTCAACAAAAAGAAATCAAGACTAATACCCTCTTGGAAGATAATTTTCCTGGGTGCCAACTTGTACACAAACACCCAGATGGCTTACCTCACGCCAGAGAAGCAGGGGCAACTAACTCAATACTTCAGAGCACTAGCAAATTGCACCAGGCTGCTGCAAGGAAAATCCTGCAGGCTCTGGGATTCATGGCATCTTGCATCTTACTAATCCCATGTGCAAAGCTGCATATGAGGAAACTTCAGTGGTACCTGAAAAACATATGGTCTCAACACAGCCACAGTTTGGAAACAATAATACCACTAATTCCATGTCTGCAAAAGGAATTTCTGTGGTGGGCTCAAGCATGCCAAACAAACACAGGTCTTCCATTCAGCAAGCCTCAAGCAAATCAAGTCATCACAACAGACGCCTCGGACTATGCCTGGGGGGCTCACATGGCAGATCGGTGCATTCAGGGCAAATGGTCCCAAAAAGAAAAGCACCTTCACATCAATCAAAAGGAAATGCTAGCAGTAATAAATGCTATTATAGCTTTCAAGGACCTTCTGCAACCAGGTCAGCTATTGATAAGAACGGACAACACCACAATTATGTGGTACATAAACAAACAGGGAGGAACACATTCATACCCCCTATGCAGACTGGCCATGTCACTTTGGAACATGGCCATGGACTTACAAATCGAACTACAAGCACAGTACTTGCCAGGCAAGGAAAACACGCTGGCAGACAACCTAAGCAGAAATATGACAGATCCACATGAATGGAAGTTGCATCCAAAAGTTTTTACAGAAATAATCCAAGCAATGGGAAGGCCAGACATAGATCTCTTTGCCTCCCACAAAAATCACCAATTGACAAAATTCTGCTCAAGGATTTTCCATCCAAAGGCCTGGAGAGTGGACGCTATCTCTTTCAGTTGGACATCAATGACAGTTTATGCCTTCCCACCTCTTCCTCTGCTGCCCAAAGTTCTATTGAAAACCAGAGCAGACAGACCAAAGATGATTCTCATTGCTCCGGACTGGCCAAGACAACACTGGTACCCACTCCTGAGGAGCCTGACACATTCCCCACCATGGACCCTGCCTCTCATGCCTCTTCTGACTCAGCACAGCTTCAAAACTCTTCACACAGCCAGCTAAAAACACTCAATCTAGCCACATGGAAGATTCCTTAGCATCACAACAGACCCTACTCTCCAAGGAGGTGCAGGATGTCATTTTGGAGGCCAGAAGGCCATCAACTAGAAAAGCTTACTCTGCAAAATGGAAACTGTTTTGTGTCTGGAATGAGAAAAAGGGCCAGGATCCTGGAAAACTGAATTTACCTCAAATACTACAGTATTTAGCTGAGCTGCTAAGCAATGGACTTTCATTCTCCTCCATCAAAATCCATGCCTCAGCCATTTCTGCAGAATACAACACTGATCCACCCTTATTCTCTCACCCTCTCCTAAGACAGTTCTTCAGAGGGGCTAAGAATCTAAGACCCCCAAGAAAACAACCAATACCTGCTTGGGATCTCAATTTCATTCTCGAAAAACTGACCTTGCCTCCCTTTGAGCCAGCTGCCTCATCAGATTTGCAATATTTGTCCTGGAAAACAGCTTTCCTTCTGGCTATTACCTCAGCTCGTAGAGTTTCAGAACTACAAGCTCTCATGGCTGTGCAGCCTTTTATCATCTTCCATCAGGGCAGAGTTTCCTTACGAACCAACCCGTCCTTTATGCCTAAAGTGGTATCCAGGGTAGCTTTGAATCAGGCCATACACTTACCTACCTTTTATCCTAATCCTCAAAACAAAGGGGAGAGATTACTACACTCCTTGGACATCCACAGACAACTATGTTATTATCTGGACAGAACAAAGCCTTTCAGAAAATCGGAACAGCTCTTTGTGTCCTATGCTGGAGGAGCTCAAGGAAAGCCAATTTCGAAACAGACAATCTCAAAATGGATAGCCCACTGCATACACTTTTGCTATTCCTTTCATGGCAAAACTGTACCTACAGGCATCAGATCTCACTCCACAAGGGCCACAGCTACCTCTGCAGCTTTCCTCAGAGGAGTTCCTACCAAAGATATTTTGGAAGCAGCCACTTGGAGTTCTGTGCATACCTTCTCCAAGCACTACCACCTACCATTATACTCCAAAACTAGAGCAGGCTTTGCCACTGCAGTCTTGCAGGGCATCCTGGCTCCTCCTAGTTCCACCTAGTGCCTACTACCCCTTTCTTAGCTTTGGGATTCTACCCATCTGTTATGACTGCAGCTGTATGCACGATGAACATAGTACAGTTTTGTACCTACCATAAATGTAGATGTTCGAGTGCTAATACAGCTGCAGTCCAGGTTTCCCTCCCTCCTTCCCCTCTTGGGACAGGCCTATTGGCTAACACATCCTCATACAACCTGATTGGGGTGTTCATTTATGGTGTATTTGCTTGTAACTACTGTATTTTGATCATATTGCACTGCTTTATTACACAAATTTATGTATTGCCTTCCTTCTGGGGGCACCTGACATCTGGGGCAAGAAAAACTGAAGAAAATGGCATCGGCTGGTTCTTTTATACCCCTGTCACGCTGACATCAGGGAGGAAGCGACAACAACCGACGCTGGACCTAGACTTTGGAATTCGGCCGACCGAGGACCCGCCTGACGGCAGGAGAACCCATCTGTTATGACTGCAGCTGTATTAGCACTTGAACATCTACATTTATGGTAGGTACAAAACTGTACTTTCCTAAGAAACCTGACAGATTTTACAAGGTTCCTGATAAATGCAAATTTCTGTGTAAATGCCCTTCTGCTGATCCTTTTGTGGTGTCTCTCCTCTGACAAACCTTCCAAACTGTTGCCTTATACCAAATTGCTCCCTTTAGATAAGGAATGTAGGGCCATGCAGAGTCTGGGCAAAAAGGTCTATACTGCTGCCGCCATGCTGTCTTTTAGGGCTATTAATTACCAGACTCATGTGACTAGGTATGTTTTATCCCTCCTTTCTCAAGCGATTTCTGACCTTCCTGATTCTGAGGGGAAGGCTTCAGCCCTTTCCTTGTTGGGTTCTACCTCTCAAGTTGCCCGTCATTCTCTGAAGTGCAGTTGTAATGCAGCTGATGCCTCTTCCTGGACTGTTGCATTTGGTTCTGTTATGAAGCAGTACTCTTGGCTTTATCTTCAGACTTTACCTGAAGACATTAAGACCAAATTTTTGGGTGCTGCTTTGTATAATAAAAATCTTTTTAGTACTGCTGCTGCTTAACTTTATAAATATCTCCAAGATATGGGCAAAGTTTAGCAGGATTTGAAACACATTTTGTTCTCCTATTTCAAACTTTCAGAGTAATTACCCTTCCAAATCTGCTTTTGTTTGCAGACAGTCTCGCCCTCTGTCCTAGGGTAAAAAGGGTTCTAGACATGTACCTCTTACTAAATCTACATTAGACCCCTGTTTCTCAGAAACCTCTTTTTTAGAACAACGCAGGTTGTTTGACAGTTTGCTACCTTTTTCCTTCAGCCAGGTTCCTTTTTCCCTTCATCTTTCCCTGGCCCTTCCAAATTGGTTAAGGATCACAACAGACTCTTGGGTTTCATCCATTATCCACCAGGGGTATTTCATGGTTTGGAAATCTCTTCCTACCTTTATGGGCACCCCTCAATATCTTTGAGAACAGTTTTCTCCCTTCACAGAGGTGCTTCATTCTCTTTTGACCAGGGCTCAGGCTGTGCCTCTGCCCAGGAAGGAAGGGGTTTTTATTCCAGAATGTTTCTGATTACCAGGAAGGTGGGTACCTGGAGACCAATTCTGGACCTTTCTCAAGGTCCCTGCTGACCAGTTCTGGACCTTTCTCAAGGTCCCTGCCTTTCTGATGTTTCTTCAAACTTTATTTCCTCTTCTTTTTCCCCAGGTTTATTTGGTCTCTGTAGAGTTCAAGAATGCCTACCTTCATATCTCTGTCTGTCCCCCTGTTCAAGAAATGTTTGCTTTTTTCTGGTTTCTTCTTTGTATTTTCAGTTCACTGCTTTGTCTTTTGGTCTGTGTACTGCCCCAAAGGTATTCTCCAAATGCCTCATTTCTGACATTGCTTTTTGCAGGATGAAAGGGGGTTCAGAACTTTTCTGGTCTTGGATGATCTGCTCCTTCAGGCCTTGTCCCCTGAGTGTCTGCTTCAGGATCTTTTGTGTACTATTTCCCTGCTGCAGAGTCTGAGGTTCACAATAAACTTTCAAAAATCAGTGTTGACTCCTTCTCAGGATTATGTTTTCCTTAATTGCAAGATCCAGACCATTCCCATGTTTGCATCTCTGCCTGCCTCCAAGGCCATGTCTCGGATTGCCTTTTTCCATTCTCTTCTTCTTCTGGATTCAGTCACAACCAGGGATTTCTCAGGGTCCTTGGTTTATGGCTTCCACTGTTCCCATGCTGCCTCTGGCCAGGCAGCATATGAGAAAGCTTCAGTGGTATCTGATGTCAGTGAGTCTTCATCATTGTTACCCTGTGGATGACTTAGTATCCTACCTTCCCAGTCTCAAGCTTGAGTTTCAGTGGTGGGTTCGTCAACTTTCTTTCAACCTGGGGCTTCCTTTCCAGCCTCCAGTCCTGACTGGAGCTCTTTACAGATGCTTCAGACAGGGGGTGGGGGACTTCCTTTAACTCTCTCAAGGTTCTTCGTCTCTGGCCTCTACATCAGAGGTCAGACCACATCAACATCAAGTAGATGAGGGCTCTGCTTCTAGCTCTTCAGACTTTTCATTTTATTTTATTTTATTTTACATTTGTTGACTGGGATAGTCCGACTGGATGCATGTCCATTTTCAGCGGAGAAAATCTCCAGGTAAATAGAAACATTAAAAACATGTTACAATTATAATTTTGACAAAGAGTACATAAGCAAACAACAATAAACATGTTCCACAGTTTAGAGTTAAACCCTGGTGAAAGCCACGGGTAAATTAAACAGTAGCTGATTAATAGATTTTACATAAACTAGAAGAGAGTTAGCCAGGCCTGATACAATGACATAGCCAGTTTAGTGCCAGATGTTGTTTGAGTCTAGTTTTAAATTGACCTAGGGAGGAGAGTAAAGTAATGTCAGCTGGAAGTGAGTTCCAGGATCTGCCTACAGAGTTTTCAAAGAGAGAGTCACCAGCTGCATTGCTAATTTTGCTTGTCTGAATTAGTAGTCTGTTGGAGGATGTAAGCAGTCGCAGATTGTGATAGGGGGTGATAAGATTTTTAAGTGCAGGAGTGTTATCCAGATTATAAAGGATTTTATAAGCCATGATCAGTTGGTTATACTGAATTAGATTGGGTAGTTCAAGCAATCAACAAGGTTTCCTAGGGCTTCCTAGAGTTGTAAGTTAAGTATTTTAGCTCTTAATTTACACGTTTTAGCACTTAATTTTGCTAGCTATAGAGTTGCTATTTTTAATGCAATTTTTTTTAGTAAGAGTCCTATAGTTAATGTATTTCTAGGGAAATTTCGAGGTTAGGAATACAATAGCTGGTGAGGGTAGGGGTAAACTACACTTTAGCTAGTGTTGTGAGTTAGCCAATTTGTAATGGGGACAAACTGGGGATACTGCTCAACTTACTTGCAGTGCAGGCACAACAAACAGAGGGATAGGGAAGATACAACAGCTACAGGATGAAATGAATGTGAGTTAGGTAGTAGAGAATTTGATTAAATATGGCACCCTAGGAGGGGGCTGACTAATGAAGATATTCAGGGGGTGGGGGGTGAGAGAAGCAGAGAGGGAGAATGGAGTAGAGAGCAGCCAGAACAGGATTAACCAGGAACTTATGGATCCCTCCCCCACAGGGAAAAGGGCTAAAAAAAACTTTCAGTGTAAGGTGAGGAATAAACTTAAAAATATCAGTATCTAACAAAAGACTGATCTGAGTAGCTGTGGAATACTTTAAATAATTATCACTGCAAGCACGCAAACAGGGTTGTTTGGCAGTTATGGAGAGAGTTGTGATTAGTATAGAAGAAGCTATAATGAAAGTAAAAGCAAAACTTTACCAAATTAAAAAGTAAATGCTTGGGACTGGAACACTGTGTAAGGCTGACTCAAGGTATTATAGCCCAGTCTAGTGGCAATTGGCTGGATCCCCTCACTGTTGTTGTGCATACAATTTTAAGCCTCAGTAGTTTACAAAAACTAAATTGTAATTCACCTATTTCAATAGAAAAGCTGGAGGGAGTCAGGATCTTGCTTCCCAGAGGTTTTACTTAGTTAAGATAGCCAGCTTCAGTGGAGTTGGTAGATATTGCTTTATGCAGTTAATCCGGGGTGGGGGTCACGCAGGAAAGAAACCCATGCAAACTATTACAATAGAAAAGCTGGAGGGAGTCAGGTTCTTGCTTCCCAGAGGTTTTACTTAGTTAAGATAGCCAGTTTCATACCCTCTTTCATCCTGGACCCCTGAAAGTTTTCACAGACCATACCCACAGTGATGTAATATGTTAGTATGCAAGGGGGTACAAGGTCCTACCTTCTTTACAGACTAGCTTCAGGTCTAGAATCTAGCTGTCAAGTATCAAGTGACTCTTCCAGGTCTTTACATTCCCTCAGAGCAAAATCTAGTGATAGACTCCTTCAGCAAGTCCAGCACACAAGCTCACAAATGGGTGCTTCACAGGGATGTGTTCCTGGACATTGTCCATTAGTGGGATATTCCTCCGGTAGATATTTTGCCTCCCATCTGAATAGACATTTTCCTCTATTGTGTTCCAGAGTCTCAAGTCCTCTGGCTTGGAAAGTGGACAACCCTGTCTCTTCCTTGGAAGAGGATGTTTCTGTTCGCCTTCCCTCCCGTTCCTGAGCTTCTGAGAGTCTTGCATAAGATCAGTCAGGACTGTCTCAAAATCTTGTTGATGACTCCCTTTTGACCCAGAAGCATTGGTTCCCTCCTGTTTCTCATTTGGCCAGGGGCAATCACCACAAGTTACCTCAACATGTGGACATTCTCATACAAGACAATGGGCCTCTTATCCATCCTCACTTGTCTACTCTTTAACCGACACTGTGGGTGATAGGGTTCTGATTCTTTTTATGCATGTTTTTTCTGAGGAAATGCTTGGGTCCTGCAGAAGGCCAGGAAGTCCACTATCAGGAAATCATATTTGTAAAATGGAAGAGATTTTCTTTCTGATGCCTCTCTCCATCAGGATCCTCTATTTGTGGAGATTCCTGTGGTCCTGTTTTATTTCTGTAATCTGCCCCAGACTGGGTTGGCCTATTCTTCAGTTAAAGCTCACCTGTCAGCAATTTCTGCTTGTCTGCTCTTGAATCCTCCTCTGGCTTCCAGATTTGAGGTCAAGACAATTTCTTAAAGGTGTCCTTCATATTAGCCCTCCCAAATAGCCTATTCCGCCTTCCTGGGACCTCAGTTTTATTCTTGAAAAAAATGCCTCAAGCTCCTTTCAAGTCTGCTGCGTCAGTTTTCTTACAACACTGACTTGGAAGACTGTTTTTCCTGACTCTTACTTTGGTCAAAAGAGTTTATGAAATTCAGGATCTCATGGTGATTCCTCCTTCCTTAGTTTTTCAGAAGGACAAGGGTGTCTGATCATACTGATCATTCTTTTATGTCCAATGTGATGATTTTCAGAGGAGGCCTCACAAGATACGTCTAGGTTAAATCCTACGGGAGAAAAACTTAGGTTCCAGATTACATATGTGAGTGATGTGAGTCTGTTTTGTGAAAGTTTCAAGAAAAAGTGGACCATACAGCCATTAAAGAACTGGAAGGTGTCATTGATTCTGGACCTCATTTTTCCTTTACAAATAAAAAATCACTAAAAAGGCAGTTATTTTATAAAACACAAGTGCCTACATCCATGAACCTATCAGATAGGATAGGGACCTGTATGTGTAGAAACTGTACAGCCTGCAAATACATTTTCTCATGTAGCACTTTCGTACATCCTCAACAGAATTTTAAAATAGAATTTGATTTCTATGCAAGACTGCTGGACAAAAAATGTGGTTTATTTTAGTTTTTGCCAGTATTGTAAAGTTTTTTATGGAGACAAAACTAATAGAATGTTTAAAGAACGTATTTTAGAACACGAGGGACATAGTTAATAAGAAAGAGAGTAGTGTTTTTGCTAAATATGTAGAAGCAGAAGGGATGCATCATGTTTTCAAATTTCTAATGTTAGAGGTGTTAGAGGAAAGTATTAGAGGGGGTGATATTAAAAATAGAACAGAAAGAAGAAGCTGAACAAAAATGGATGTTACAGCTTAATGCAGATAAACCCCCCAGGCATCAATGAAACTGTTTCTCTGAAACCATTTCTAAAGGCAAGAGCACTTAAATATTGATTTTCTCTATATGGTTTTTATATCCATCCATATTATCAGTCTGTAGGCTCATATTTATATGTTTTTAATAACTTCCCATGAGTATTCATGAATTTTTTATTGATTTTTACTAATTGAATTTATATGAGCATTTAATTGATTGTTTTAACTGATTGGCTGCCTGAAATGCAATTATATCAGTGGAGTGTGGGATGTTAATTAAGTCTGATGAAGCGATCGGGCTGATCGCGAAAGCGCTCACTTTTGTTTTATTTGGTTATATCATTAAAGAGTTTTCCTTTTACCATGGTAGTTCAGCTTTTTTTTTATACATTTGTTTGTTTCCCTTCCTTTTTTCCTTTTCTGCAGTCTGCCAGTGAGAAGGTTCTTCATACTTTGACTTATGTTGACAGCTCATATATTATTTGGATAAAACTAAAGTTATTCACAAATCTGAGCAACTTTTTGTTTCTTTTTATCCCAAATCTTTGGGATTAACTGCTTCTAAGCAGACCATCTCTTTTTGGCTTTCTAAAGCCGTTTCTTTTTATTTATTTCATAGCAAATGTCTTTCCTCTTTAAGTGATGTGCAAGGACATCATACAATTGTGTAAAATCTTACCTCAACAGTAGATGTTCTTCTCTTCACTGATGCAGTATTCGGTCCCACCCTTCTGCCCCCTCTGCTCTAGCCTGTTCTTGCCCTCCTGGCCGAGGGGTTCTTATCTCTCTCTCTTTTCTCCTTCTTGATGCACATGTTTCCTCCTGGTCCCTAGGGACATTCTGTCCTCCTGGGGATTTTCACTTCTGAAGTCTGTGCATCCATTCTTCACCTTTATGCCCTAAGCCCTGCACAGCGTTCATACGTGTAACATCCGGCACCTGTAGATACTGAAGGCTTTGGTATACTAGATGGATGTTGGGCTATTCTTTGCAGTAGATTCCTTACTTTTGGAATACTGAAACACTGAAGAGATGGGTAGCTGCTCTTATGGTAAGATTTTTTACACAACTGTACTTTCCATCTACATGTAGATACACTGCAGCTGTCTTGTTGGAACTTATGCAAACAGATACAACTTGCTGCAAATGGAACTGTCTTATGTAACTTGTTTGTCTTTTCGGCTTTTCCCGGTTAGGGGTCGCCACAGCGGAACTCCAGTCCGCTAATGATTGGCAGCAGATTTTTATGGTGGCCGTTCAACAAAGGCACGCCCATTCACGCATGTCTTTCGGAGGCCACTCGACTGCAGGGAGGACATACAGACTCCACACAGAAGGCACTCCAGCCGAGAATCGAACGGGAGAACCTCTTGCTGTGAGGCAACTATGCTACCGCTGTACCACAGCGGCTTGAACTGTCTTATGTAACTACTTTACCATATGTATGTGCATGTCAATACTTTGTATTAATTCTTAGATATTGTTATATTGTCATGTTCTGTTTCTTAATGTGATTGCTTTTATATATGCTCATGTAAGGGTCATGACTTTAAAGGGTCAGTTGGCCAGCTTGCTTACATGGTAGTCAAATTGTAAAATAAAATAGAGGATATTAACTTCCTTCAAAAATAATCTTATATAAAATGTGTGTGTGTGTGTGTGTGTATATATATATATATATATATATATGTGTGTGTGTGTGTGTGTGTATATATATATATATATATATATATATATATATATATGTGTGTGTGTGTGTGTGTGTGTGTATATATATATATATATATATATATATATATATATATATACACGCATGTATGTGTGTGTGTATATATGTATGTATGTATGGGTGTGCGTATATATATATATATATATATATATATATATATATATATATATATACACACATATGTGTGTGTGTGTGTGTGTGTGTGTATTTTTATATGAGTGTCCAAAGAACCAAATCTATCTAATTTCTTTATGGACTTGTCTGGGTGAAGGGGGTTGTATGAATTAGTTCCATCATCCCAACTAGGGAAAGGCATGAATTCAAGAATGTTTCTTGTTCCCAGAAAAGACTGGCACCTGAAGACTTATGTTAGATTTTTCAAAGCTGAATAGTTTTCTCTTGGTACCAAAGTTCTTTTCCCTCCGTCATTCCCAAAGATTTTCTAGTCACTCTAGACTTCAAAGGCACCTACTTACATAGTCCCATGCACAAAAAAAAATAGTTTCCCAAGATCCTTTGCCTTGGTATTGCACTTTGTTTACATCTTTGCCTTTTGATCATTCTTCTGCTCCGGGAGTTTCATAAAGTACCTAGCCGTAGTCCTAACCTTGTGCAGACTCTAAAACATTTATACTTACCCCTAGTTGGTTGATTACCTCATTTCATCTCCTTCTCCTAATGACACTGTAGTAGCTGTTCACTTCACTACTCATCATCTCGGCAGCCTGGATTTCAAACTAAACTTGAAGTCAAAAGCAGAGGTGAAAGAATTTGTCATACTTTAGATGTACACCGACAGTTATAGTTTTACCTGGAGAGAACTAATGATTGTAGAAAATGTAATCAACATTGTTTCCATTTAAGAATAAAGGATAGCCTTTGTCTAAAACTATTTCCAGATGGCTGTCTCAGGCTATCAGCTTTGCTACTCAAATCATGGTGAAATTTTCCCTCAGAATGTCAAGGTTCACGCTGTCAGAGCTGTGGCAGCTTCTGAGGATTTTTGGAGGTGATCTGTACGTCTATACTAGAGACAGACATTTGGTCTTCATTGCCCACCTTCACTGTGTACTACAAGCTTGACTCCATTTCCAGTGCTAGAGCAAGTTTTATTACAGCTAAGATCTTGAGCTGTCTAGATTGTGGCCCTTCTCCACCCACCCTTTTTTCTTGAGCTTTGACAATTGTCCCATGCAATTATGGCTACTACAACAGTGAGCTAATGAAAAACAGAGTATGGTTGTGTAAATTAACTGGCCAAAACAGGGTGAGGTGTACATTTTGCCTATTCTCTTTTGAAATGGCATGACATGACATGACACTTTTTCAGCCTTCCTTTTAGGCAAGAAGTCTGTAATTTGTGGCACATTCATATGACACTCTTTATGCCAGCATGTAATCTTGTGCAAAGGGCAGATGTGCGATGAGTGAGAAACTTTGTAGCCTGGTTAAATGTTCGATATCTTTGGCTGGATATGTCCCATATAGCAATGACTACTGCAAGAGTAATCTATTTAAGTATCTACTGTTATGGGAAGTTAACTTACATAGATGTACTTTCTTTCTCAGACAGCTCTTTGAGTTAACTTAGGAAAGGGTCTTTATCAGTTTCTGTAATCTAAGCAATTCCAAGGAGAATGAAGTCTTAAATAGGTAGAGGACTGTGAAGCACATTTCATTAAGTTTAGTGAAGTCATCCACTTCTAAAACATATTTGCCTACATATGTTAGTGTGTGGGACTGCATTTGAAATAAAATGCGTACAGTTTCACAAATCAGAATAGGACTGGAGTACTTATATGCAGACAGTATTTGATATTTATTTTGTTTATAGATGTTTAAGTATTATATGCTTGTGGTTGCATGAGGTGTGTACTAAATGTTTTGTGTGGTTTCTTTTTACCCCAAGTTATGATGAAGAACTGTGTTTCTTTTACTACAATCCTTTCACATACCCTTAATTTGAATAACTTGCAGTAAAAGTTCCTAGCTGGCTGATAAGTAACAGTATAATTTTGAAAATTTTCTTAGGGCTGTTATTACTCAGTAACAGTATATTGAATATTCATAGGATCATATGAGGTTACTAAGCTAAAGGGCCAGGGCCCTTACAAGCCTAGCCAAGTTCAACCTGTGTCACTAAAATTAGCACCTATTGCCGCTGTCCATGAAGGACACGTGGAACCCCCAGGGTGAATTTCTGGTTACCCATCCAATCGTCCAAGTTATGCCTTAAATAGGGCCAATGAGGGGCTTTGTTTAACATGAATAAGAAGCTTGTTCCAAAGATTGGGCAACGTGTGACACAAATCTCTCTCCGGCATGTTCTGTTGATGTCACATACCAGGTTAAGGTCCTTTGAGCGAGTGACCCCCATGTGCCATTTGACTTGTGAATGTGCAGCATTTCCGTTGAAGCTGAATCTGAGAATGCTCTATATGCAAGACACAGGTCACTTCTTAGCAGTCTGTATGACACAGAGTAAAGTGACAAATGATTTCAGTCTGTCCGCATAAGACAGATCTTGAAGACCCTGAATTTTCTTTGTAAGGAACCTTTGTGGTCTCTCCAATTGCTGTAGGTGTTTGGAAAGGAACATACCAAAGGCAGCGTTGTACTCTATTATTAGCCTGATGATGGAAGAGTACAGTGGGGTTAGAACCTCACATTTTCTGAAGGCAATGCCCTTACTTTTGAGATGAACAATATAAAATGCCCTTCTCACCAATGTGGAGACATGGTGATCGTAGTTAAGGTTGCTGTTGACCTGTTTGCCCAGATCTGTCACCACTGACTGTGTATTTAGGGTATTGCTACTGTTGTGGTTCTTTGAAGGAACATCATCCTTGCCAAAGGATAAAAAAGTGCCCAGTCCTGGTAGATGCACTAGTACCAGGACTGGAAATAAATGACAGTGTAGAATCCTCAGGACACGGAAATATTCCTACATTGGGGCTAGGCCAGGCCCACAGGGAGGATGGGCCCCCCTGTTGTAGATGGAAGTAGCAGTCCACAAAAATCATAAAATTAATAGGACAAAAAAGAGCCATACAGACACTAGAGTGGACTATTGAAAATAAAAAATTAATTATGTATTATTATTATTATTATGCGAAAAGCCCAGAATTTTCAGACAAATGATATAAGAAAAGATTGAGAGAGAAATTAGAGGAAAGAAAAGTACTTCCACAAAAAAAAAACTGTCAGAAGCTTCAAATAAAAATGTGTGCATTAATAAAATAGATCCATGAAAAACAATAATTGATCAAGAAATCTTGTGCTGTTTGGAAAAAGAGGCAACTGAGGAGGTGCGAAAATGTAAAGAACAAAATTTAGAGATGTTTGAATGGTATAAAAAAGAAATATGGATATGGGAAAGAAAGAGAGATCTGATTTGGTGCAATATTTATGCAAAGGAGAAAGCCAGATTAATCAACACAAAAATGGCAGCCCCAAAGATATTCAAAGAGAAATACAGGCAAAGACATCCAGATATGGAAAATTTCACACTAAAAAAATATCACAAAGAAGGAATGTAGAACAGAAGATTAGTCAAGTAGACATTAACAAAACAGAAGCTGAAGTTATGGAATATTTGCGAAGTAAAGGATTCGGTTTAGAAAGTCTAACACCAGTTATATCACAGCATAATGGAACAACAAGTCCCCAAAGTAAGGAGAAACAAGAGCAGGAAATATCAGAAGAAGAAATATGGACATGGGGAAGAAAAAACGATTTAATGTGGTGCAGTATTTATGCAAAGCAGAAAGCAAAACTAATAAATGCAAAAAGAGCAGCGCCAAAGATATTGAAAAGAAATACAGGCAAAGACATCCAGATATGGAAAATTTTACAATACAAAAAAATAAGAAAACAAAGAGGAAAAGAGGATTAGTAATGAAGACGTTAAAGAAATAGAAGGTAAGGTTATGGATTAACTGCAAATCTGAAGGATGCAGTGTAGAAAATATAACTCTGATAACACAACAGGTTAGAGTAATGGACATCCAAATTAGGGAGAAGGAGCGGGATGCATCTAATCAATTGACATATGAAGATACTTTGGAGACTCCCAAAGGAAATAAGTACAAATATTTAGTTGGAGCTGTACAGCAGGGGAAAGAACAGGAAACTGTGGCAACTCTGACATAGTCAATCTCGTGGAGTGATAGACCAGTGAGCTGCCATATGAAAGAGCTATGGATGACACAGGGCGAAACTGAAGAGAATGTAGCACAGGAACATGCTCTGAAACTTTTTGTAGAATGCCCGTAAGAAATGGAGAACAAAGAATGTGCCCTCAGTTTAGAAGAAAATTATCTAAGAGAAGAGATGCTTGATTTAATAGAGATGGATAGATATATTAGGACTAATGAAAGAAATACTGCAGAAGGTCAGTAAAACCCCAAAAGTTAGAAGTTTGATAAAAGAAATAAACACAGTAATTTGGTCTGTACATAGAGAATCATGAAATATAACAGAACTAAGTAGGATACATTATTGTGCAGCCAAATTAATAACATAAAGTCCTACCACAAGAATACAAGGTAGTAAGGGAAAGGACAGGGAGAAAACGAATGCCATCATGGAAGTATCGAATAGAGAAAGCTATAAAACAATTAAGACAAGAAGTGTCACTGTTAGAAGAGTATAGAAGAGAGAACAGATCAATAAAATACTTGGAAAGATAGATGTGATAAAAGCAATGTGCAGTGTTATAACAGATCAGGATTTATCATTTACTATTGCAAATAAAATAAAAATATCAGCACAGGCAGAAAAACTTAGAAGATACATAGCATAAACATAAAAGAAATGTACAAAATAAGCAATTTATTGATGACCCAAAAAAGTTTTATAGATAATTTGGAAACAAGGTAGAAGGAATTGAAAGACCACCAAAAAAGAAGAAATAGATAACATTTTAGAGAAATATCTGTGAAGATCCTGTGGAACATAACAAAGATGCAAAATGGATAGAAAAAGTAAAAAAAAAAAAAAGAATAAGAAGTTCATATGTACAGTATATGAAAAGGGATGAAGTAATGGTCAGAGAGATTGAAACAAGGTTAAGAAAAGCCTCTAATTGGAAAACCCAGGCCCAGATGCAGTACCCAACTTCTGGCTAAAAGTATTAACCTCTTTGCATGAAGATTAACCATAAGTAAGAACTATTTGTTTGCACACCCTGAACAGGCACCAAACAGGAAAAACAATGCTCCTACTTAAGAGCAAACCTGCAAGCTACCCTAAAAACTGTAGGTCAATAACTTGCCTTCCAACAATGTATAAACTATACACTGGAATTGATGCCGACATAGTTTATAGTCATTTAGGAGAAAACTCAGTTATGGCAATAGAACAAAAGGGTAGTAAAAGAAACTTGTATGGAACAAAGGATCATTTGTTAAATAGTCATAGTGGAGAACTGTGAAAAAAGGGTCGAATCTAAGTAGGGCATGGATAGACTATAAAAAAGCATTTGTCATCCAACATTCATGGATAAAAGAGTGCTTAAAAATGTATATGATATACCCATCACTGATAAGCTACATCACAACGACCATGAAACAGTGGAAAACCACTTTGCATTTAAGCCATGATAAAGGACAAATTATTATTCCAGGATAAAAATTCAAAGGAGGATATTCCGGGCTGACTCTCTGTCACCACTGCTCTTTTGTCTTGCCCTTAACCCATTAAGCTGTTTGATTAGGTCATGGCTATAATTTGGCTCCCAGAAAGTAACAAAGTGTAAAGACTTTTCATCTTCTCTTTGTAGATGATTTAAAACTGTATAGCTCATCAGATGAGTAATTGAAAACACAACTGCAAGTACTCAAAACTTTTTCAGATATTATAAGAATATCATTTGGTCTTGATAAATGTGCAAAAGCAACCTTTAAAATAGGAAAGCTGCAGCACCAAGAAAACATCAGTTTGGGACAAGAATGTGACATAAAAGAACTTGAGTAAGAGGGAGTGCATAAATATTTGGGAACTGATGAAGGATCAGCAATAAAACATGAACAAATGCAAGGAAAACTTAGTGAAGAATATTTTAGAAGACTGAAATTAATCGTGAAAACAGCGTTGACATCTAGGAACAAAGTTCAAGCTTTAAACTAATTTGCTCTTCCTGTCCTAACTTACAGTTTTGGAGTGATTGACTGGCCCCAAAAGGTGTTGGATAGATTAGACAGGAAAGCAAGAAGGATGCTTCATGCTCTTCAAATGATTTATAAAAATAAGTGCATACAAAGGTTATGTATTCCCCATTCTGAAGGAGGTCTGGGCCTCTTTGAAATTGATTACATGTTTAGATCCACAGTCGTGGGACTGCATACATATATGCTGACCTTACTAGACTCAAACATTGTGAAAGCTGTGAAACATGGAGAATAAATCTAAGATGACTTCCCTGCTGCTTAGTCTAACAGAAACATATTGGCATCAAGCAGAAATGGAAATCAAACCAGAAGTAGATAAAAATCAGGTAGCAACTGAATGTCCCAAAAAACAAAAGAAAGAATATAAGGTGAAGGATCAGATAAGAAGATAAGTGGGGAAAATGTATAACTACAGTTGCAAGTATAGAAAACTCCTGGAACAACCTCGTGTTATTCAGGTTTAAATGCAGGAATGGTTAAGGAGAGGTGAATTCAAACCAAAAGATGAAAGGTTAATATTGGCAGCCCAAGACAGTGGATCACATACACAGTTTACAAAATACATTGAGCGTGTGGGAGAAACAGACAAATGCAGGTTTTGTAAAACAGAATTGCGAACAGTTGCACACCTTGTTACTGGTTGTGCTATACTAATGGCAGAAGGACTGTGTACTGAAAAGCATAATAATGTGGCAAGACTGTTGCACTGGGGATTGTGCAAACATTATAGGTTCATAGGTAGGTAGTAGGCTATCTGCCTGAGGGCATTTGTAAGCCTAGCCAGATTGTGTCAGCTTTCGTCACCCCATTGATTAATTAACTGATCCTCTGTCAAGCAGAGCCAATGAAGTGATCCCAGGGGTGTATTTTCTGTTACCCATCCACTCGTCAAGGTTTCTCTTGAAGAGTGTTAGTGAGGAGCTCTGCCTAATGTAGTTTGAAATTTTGTTCCAAAGCATGGGGAATCTCTGTGACAGGAATCTATCCCTCCAGCATGTTCTATTTATTGTTGTGGAGAGGTTTAGCTCACTAGAGTGCTTGGCTCGCAGTGACTTGGATTTATGTGGAGCATGTCTTTCAATTCTGAGTTGGACATGGCTTTGTAAGTCAGGCAGAGATCATCTCTGAGTAAGCGATATGCCACTGAGTACAGCCGGAGTTTTTTCAGTAGGTCTGCATAGGACATATGTTTGAGGCCAGTAATCCTCCTGGTGAGGTACTTTTGTGGTCTTTTCAGCTGTTGGAAGTGTCTTGTGAGGTACATCCCAAATGGGGCATTGTATTCTATGATGGGTCTGATGAGTGACGAATAGAGGTGCACTTTAACCTCTCTATTTCTAGATGCAAACCCTTTAGTAATTAGATGGGCCACATAAAAGGATTTCCTAACTACTTTGGCAATATGATTGTCAAAGGAGAGATTACTATCTACCAGGGTCCCCAGATCTCTTATTACCTCTTCTGTATTAAGGGGGCTGCCACCTATGTGGTAATTCATGGGTGTTTTGTTTTCCCCGAATGGGATGACTATGCATTTTTTGGCATTTAGCTTGAGGCCATGACTTTGACACCAGCTGTCTGTCTCAGTAAGGCCCTTTTGGAGGATGTCCGTGTCAGCCGGAAAGTCAATTATAGCTCCCAGTTTGCAGTCATCGGCGAACTTGGTTAGCCATAGTCCTCTTGTGTTTGCCTGTACTTCTGAGAAGTATATGCCAAACAGTAGGGGTCCCAGGACCGAACCTTGTGGGACACCACTTGTGACTGGTTTAGAGTCGGACCTGGAGCCAGCTATTCTTACCATGTGAGTTCTGTCTGTAAGCCAGTTGGCAACCCATCTCATGACGTAGAGATTTATGTTCAGGCTGGAGAGTTTTTCTGTAATACCCGAGTGGGGAATGGTGACGAAAGCCTTGGCGAGGACAAGGTAGGCTGTGTGAACCACCTTTCCCTCATCTATGGCCTTGGTGACTGTCTTGAAGAAGTCAACCAGGCTTAGTAGGCATGATCTGCCCTTAACAAAGCCAAACTGGGTCGGTTCAAGTGTTTGGAGGTTCCCATTGTCTTTGTTAATGAGTTCCATGGTGATGCGCTCCATAGCCTTGCAGACCAGGCTAGTCAGGCTTATGGGGCGATAGTTACCAGGGTCAGTTGTGGCCCCTCCTTTTTGGAGTGGAATAACCATTGCTGTGCACCATTCTATGGGCATGTAGCCTGTGGAGAGGCTGAGGTTGAACAGCGTGTTTAGGCGGCGAGTTAGTTCATTCTGTAGTTCGTGCAAGACGCAGCCTGGGACACCATCTGGCCCCATTGATGCTGTGTTTTTGGCTTTTGAAAGGGCTGTTTTCACCTGTGCATCTGTGATTTCCTTGACACTACACTTTTCTGGTATTCTTGTGGGCCCTTTTCGGGATGAGAGGGGGTGACGTTTGCACTGAATCTATCTGCCAGAATGTTGGCAATATCAGTAGGTTCAGTATATTTTGTGCTATTTTGCACTAGTTCAGTGCATATCTGCGAGTTGCCACTTAGATTCTTAACATAGCTAAAGAAGGCTTTGTGGTTATCTTTTGAATCCTTGGCTATTTTTCTTTCGAAGTTAGCCTTGGATGCTTTTATGGGGGACCTTAGTTTCTTACTGATACTGATCAGGGATATCTTTCCTTCTTGGGATTTGCTTTTTTTCTGAACTAGTTTTCTCCTTCTATTGTATAGCCTGTTTATGGCAGGGGTCCACCAGACCGGTTTCCTTCTCTTAGAGGAGTGAGTCTTGGTTTTGCTAGGAATGGCACAATCCATGTATCCTTGTAGGTGCTCATAGAGTGCATTTGTAAAGGTTTCTGCATCTTGGGCAGCATTATCCTTTAGCATGGGGGCTGTAAATCTTACCGCCTCTGTCTTAAGTAAGGTAAAGTTTGCTTTAGAAAATTTTTTTTACTGTGGTTTCCTTAGTTGGAGGTGGTGTTGGGGTGTGGACATCCAGAGTGATTAGTCTATGGTCTGATCTAACCAGTGACGGGTTGACCTCCGGTGTGGAACACCTGTCGCCCATGTTGGTGATGACCAGGTCCAGTATGTTTTCACCTTTGGTAGGGGAGTTTACCAGCTGATCCAGGGCATTTGAGTTGATGAATTCCAGGAAGCGCTGGGCCTGGGAGTTTGTACTCGAGTAGTTTTCCTAGTTAATGGTAGGGTAATTGAAATTGCCCAATATCGGGGTGTTCGGTAGGACCTTCATGTTTTCCAGCGTCTCCAGAAAGGTGGATTGGTGGTCCTGGGTCGTGGAGAGTGATCTGTAGCAGGCCACAATTTGTATTGCAGATTTGCCCGATATTAGTTGCACATGGATGATCTCAGAGGTATCATGCTGCGCCAATAACCTGGAGGTGTAGGTATCCTTGATGAATATGGATACAAACACCCTCCTTTTGTGTTTCGGTCTGTGCTGTGTAGCCGAAACATGTGGTATGAGTTGCAGCCCGGTAGTGCTGGGCTGCTCTCTGGAGCCTTGAACCAGGTGTCAGTTACTGCACAGATGTCGACGTTCTCCATACTGAGGAGTGCTTCGAGCATGTGCATTTTGAGACTTAAACTCCTGGCGTTGAGTAGCATAACCCTCAGTTTTTGTTAATTGTGCTGTTTACAGAGGTGGGTTTGACGTTTGACCCTTGCCTAAAAAAGGTACTATGGGGGCAGCAAGAGCCTTGGCCAGTATTTGAAAGCCTAGAGGTGACAGGTGCAAGTCGTCTCTTGCAAAGCAACGTGGCTTGTTGAACATGTTGTCCCAGGCTGACAGACACTGGATCCCCTTTGAATGTCACCAGAAGCTTAGCCAATTGTTGAAATCGAGAATTTTTTCTTTATACTAAGGTATCATTCTTGGTGAGGGCAGGATGCTTCTCAGGGTCAGGGTCATATCAGCCTGGGCTACATGATCAGAGAGCTCTTCCATGTCTCTTTTCATGTAGTCCAGGGAGGTACGTCTCAGGTCATTCACATCAACATGAACAATGACAGAGTCATATTTGTACTTGTTCTGGAGTGACCTGAGTGCTTGTGTTATGTGGTGGATTCTGGCTCCCGACAGGCAGCTAACAGTAACCTTCTCCTTGTCCAGCCTAGTGAGTGGGACATCAGTGTGCCTGACTATAGAGTCACGTATTACTAGTGTGTTAGGTATGTTATTTCGCCTTAAGGACTGTAATTGTGCAGCACACTGGGTTTGTGTTTTATGTGTTGTCTGGTTTGTGACGGGAGGTGCAGGTTGTTTGGGTGTCTGCTTTGCTTTAGAGGTCTCTGATGCTTTTGCAGGTTTTTATTTAGATCCTCCGAGTATGATTTTGTGTATTTATGTGTATTTTTTCCCAGTGATGATTTAGTAGGTCTGTGTGTGGCTGGAGGTATGGTGCAAGTGTTAACCTTCTCCTCTTGATTCCCTGTTCCAGTCTTGGGTGGAGACAGCTTAGCCTCCAGTTTGGCTGTATAATTGCATCTCTTGCATATGTTAGTGTTTTGTGGTAGGAAGAGAGGGTTGTCTCTGTACATGAGGCAGTTGTAACATTGCCTCAGTATACCCAGATTCACCAGCTGGAATGGAGAGTACACCTGAAATTGCCCTTTGGTCATGCCTGAATAGTAGGGTGAGCTGCTTAGTCGCTTGGTTGGTGAGGGGGTGAATAAAGAGCCTTGCCCTGATGGGCAATCAAGTGTCAGGGTATATTAGTGCTTGCTATTAGGTCTGAGATGTGCTGGGCTGTAGGATGCTTTTTGAGTTCTTAGGTTGTGAGTTAGACTAGTTTCAAGGGAAAAACTGAAGAGGAGACTTAGTCGAGCCAGGAATAATTTAATCATAGCTAACCGGCGCTGCCCGGCACGCAAAACCGTGCAAACGTGGTTTTTATAGCAGGGAAATGAAAGAGAGAGAAATTAGCCCAAAATGACCAATAAACTACTAACTTCTGGGCTGGAACCACTCCTCCAGGGACAGATTGGCTGCTCAATTATCCCCTCTCTCACAGGTGAACAGAGAACTTCCTTCTATCCAAGTAAGTATGGGCAACTCAGAAACTTGTAACACAGCCCTGAATTCAGTACTAGCCTGAAAACTGGACTATACTAGCTTAGAAAGGCGGGAAACAAGGAATTTTTTTTTTGTTTTTTTGTTTTTTGAAAAGAAGGCAAAAAACAGTAAAAAACACACTTAAAACAACTACAAACGTTGAGATAAGGTTATCATACTTTAGTTTGTAGCCTATAACAGTTAAATAAATTATTTAAATAAAAAAATGACTTTCTAAAAGTGCAGGCAGTCAAATAAGTTCAATATGTGAAAAAAAACAAGCTTTTAAATCATAATAAATGCTGGGTTGTGATAGTGAGGAAAAGAGTGCATTCAGACAGCAGTTGCAGGATCTACTAGATAAAACAGGACAACATGAATTGGTGTTGATAATGGGCGACTTAAATGCACATATCGGGACAGACAGAACAGGATATGAAGACTGCCTGGGTCCACATGGGTGGAGCAATAGGAATAAAGAAGGAGAAGCCATTCTAGACTTCTGTCTGGCAAATGGCTTGATAGTAGTCAACACATGGTTCAGAAAGAGAGACAGTCACAAGATCACATACAAGAGTAGCCAACATGCAACTCCGGTAGACTTCCTCCTAGTAAGGAAAAGGCACTGGGGTAGAATCCATGATTGCAAAGTCATCCCCGGTGAAACAGTCGGTTCACAACATAAACCAGTAGTTGCCACAATCAGCTGCAAGCAGTGGTCTGAGAAGGCTCTAAGGTCAACAGAGACCAGGCTGAAGACCTGGAAGTTGACTGGAGAGAAAGTACAGCAGTTCAAGGAATTACTCAGGGCTCTAGCACCCCAAGAATGGAGGAAATAGGTGGAGTTGAAGAAGAGTGGCAGTGCCTAAAAACAGCATGTGTTAGGACTACAGAAAATATATGTGGCCAAGTCAGGTATGTGAATAAGGTACATAAGGAAAGCTGGTGGTGGAATGCAGAAGTGCAGGAAGTAATCAAAAGAAAGAAGGAGTGCAGGAAGAAGTGGGAGATTGAAAAGACTGACCAAGCTAGGAAGGACTACTGGTTGACTAACAAAGAAACAAGTTGCAATAGCAAAGAATAGGGCATCAGTGGCACTCTATCAGCTTCTGGAAAGTGACTCAGTAAGGGGCACAAAGAAACTATACCAGGTTGCAAGGCAAAGACAGAAGGATAAAGAAGATAGTCAGACACCCTTCATAAGGGATTCCAGCAACAACCTGCTTACCAGCCCACACGACATCAAAGGCAGATGGAAGGAGTATTTCCAGCAGCTTCTGAATGAAGAAAACCCCACAGAAGTGGTACTGCCCCAGAAACAGCCTACAAAGAGAGTAGAAGAGGAGCCCAGCTTAGAAGAAGTAAGAGCAGCACTAAGGAAAATGAAGTCAGGGAAAGCAGCAGGCTCAGATGAGGTCACAGCAGATATGATAAAAATGCTGGGTGAGCTAGGGGAGAAATGGCTCCTGAGGGTACTACTTGCAGTGTGGAGAGAAAGGCATATCCCAGATGACTGGAGAATAAGCATACTCGTGCCAGTGTACAAAAACAAAGGGGACATCCACAACTGTGGACAGTACAGAGGCATCAAACTCCTACCACATTGCATGAAAGTTCTGGAGAGAGTGATTGATAAACGGATACGCAGAATAATAGAATGTAAGATGGGAGATGAACAGTTCGGATTCAGATCAGGATGCAGCACAATTGACCCGATGTTTGCATTGAGACAGATACTTGAGAAGAAACTAGAGAAGAGGAGAGAGTCAAACTGGGCTTTCCTAGACTTGGAGAAAGCATATGACAAGGTCCCAAGAAAGCTGATCTGGGCAGTACTGCGGTGGTTTGAAATCCCAGAAACATTGGTAGAATTAGTACAGGCTATGTACAAGGACCCAGTGACTCAAGTACGAACAGTGTTTGGCCTCACTGAGGGGTTCCCAGTGGGAGTGGGTGTACACCAGGGTTCAGCTCTGAGCCCACTGCTGTTCATACTGGTAATGGACTACATCAGCAAACAGGTTGGAGGGGTCAGAGCAACAAAGCTGCTGTATGCAGACGATGTGGCAGTACAGGCAGACCCTGATCTAGAACTTCAGCAAAGGATAGGAGAATGGAATGCAAATCTGAAGGCACATGGGATGAAACTAAGCACAGATAAGACAGTGGTAATGGCAGCAGATTGGGGAAAGCAGAAGAAGCTGAGAATAGAGATAGATGGGAAGATAGTGTAACAGGTAAACAGCTTCAAGTATCTGGGAGGGGTGGTTGAGGAGAAGGGTAGTCTGAATGAAGAGGTCAAAGCTAGAATCAGAGGGGCTGCAGCCAACTGGCATAGAGTATCAGGTGTAGTCTATGACAGAAGAATGCCAAAGAAGCTGAAAAGTAAGGTGTACAAGATAGTGGTGCGACCAGTACTACTGTATGGTACAGAAACCTGGGCAGTAAAGGCAGAACAGTTGAAGAAGCTAGAGGTGATGGAAATGAAGTGCCTGAGAAAGGTGGTAGGATGCACACTGCGGGACAGGCGAAGAAGTGAGGACATAAAAGCAGAAACTAAAGTAGCTCCAATTGCAGAAAAGATCAAAGAAAACAGATTACGATGGCATGGGCACATATGTAGAAAAGCAGAAGACAATCTGGTGAGGGAGATTTGGGACAGACAGGAAGAAGGTAAGAGGAAGCGAGAGCGTCCAGCAAAGAGGTGGATGGATTGTGTGAAAGAAGATCTGCGACAGTCAGGCATGAGTGTTGAAGAAGGCAGGAGAGTGGCACTGAACCGAGAGAGTTGGCGACAGTTAATACGATACCCCAACCCCATGTAAATGGGAAAAAGGGGGATGATGATGATGAAACGCTGGAAAATTGGCGTTTAGGCGGAAAACAGTTAAGTACAGCAAGAAAGTACAGAAAACTGATACTTAATCACTCCAAAGTCTCTCTTCTAAACTAGAAGGCTTGTATCAGTTTAAGGCTTTCTAGTGCTTCCCAGCAGGTTAGTTACTGGAAAGATGGGAAACAAGCGCAGATGTGGTCTTTTAAACCAGAAAGTTGAAAGGGATGGACAAACTGTCCAAATGGTCAATAAACTACAATTTCTGGGCCAAGAACCACTCCTCTTGTGGTCGACAGGCTACCTAGTGCTTACCACTCCCACTGATAAGCTAGAAGGCTTTGCTCCAGCACAAAAAGGCTTGCGAGGCTCAGAAGCTTACCAACAGTCCTGGATACAGCAACTCTGTATCTGGACTAGGCTAGTTGCAGGAAAGGTGGGAAACAAGCGCAAGGGCGGCTTTTAAACCAGAAAGTTGAAAGAGATGGAACAAAAACTGCCCAAACGGCCAATAGCTACAATTTCTGGCTAGAACCCCTCCTGTTGTGGTAGATAGGCTGCCTAATGCTTACCATTCCCACTGGTAAGCTAGAAGGCTTCCCTCCAACACAGAAAGGCTTGTGGGGCTCAGAAGCTTACAGAGTGTCCTGGATACAGCAAATGTTAACCTGGACTAGACTAGTTACAGGAAAGACGGGGAACAAGTGCAAACGCAGGCTTTTAAGCCAGAAAGTTGAAAGAGATGGAAAACTTCAAAAACGGCCAATAAACTACAATTTCTGGGCCAAAACTCACTCTTCCCGTGGAGTATAGGCTATCTAGCGCTTACCATTCCCACTGTTAAGCTAGAAGGCTTCCCTCCAACACAGAAAGGCTTGGGGGGCTCAGAAGCTTACAAAGAGTCCTGGATACAGCAAATCTGAACCTGGACTATACTAGTAACAGGAAAGGCAGGAAACAAGCGCCAACACAGGCTTTTAAATCAGAAGGTTGAAAGAGATGGAAAAGCTTCCCAAATGGCCAAAAAACTATAATTTCTGGTTCAGAAACCACTCATCCTGTGATAGATAGGTTACCTAGTGCTGATAAGCTAGAGGGCTTCTCTCCAACACAGAAGGGCTTGGGAGGCTCAGAAGCTTACCAACAGTCCTGGATACAGCAAATCTGTACCTGGACTACACTAGCTACAGGAAAGGTGGGGACCAAACGCAAATGTGGGCTTTTAAACCAGAAAGTAGAAAGAGATGGAAAAACTGCCCAAATGGCCAATGAACTACAATTTCTGTGCCAAAACCCACTCTTCCCGTGATAGATAGGCTACCTAGTGCTTACCACTCCCACTGATAAGCTAGGCTTCCCTCCAACACAGAAAGTCTTGGACTAGACTAGTTACAGGAAAGGCAAGAAATGAGCTTAGAATTTTGTTTTTTTTTTTTTTTTTTTACAGAAAAGCAGCTAAAACAGCAGTAAATACAGTTCAGATTGCAGTGCAGGCTAGCATACTTGAGTGTGTAGCAATATTACGGCAAATACAGTTTAAATAAATGCAATTAAATTAACAAATGACTAAAAACAATTGCAGAAGGCAGTAAATTAGAAGGCTACTAACAAGCAGTAATAAGCGCAGAGTAAGTGCAAATGAACAGATAGCACGCAGAACAGCAACTAAGACAGTTACAGTAAGAGCAGCTGAATAAAATATATATATATATATATATATATATATATATATATATATATATATATATATATATATATACATACATATTTTTTTATAATACTGAAGTAGCTATAAAACACTGGAAACATGAGCCACAAGGCATCATCGAAAATGGTGGTCTATATTACATGGGATCACCCATTACCAACAGTTCAAAAGATAGATGTGAGAAAATCAGATATAGTGGGCCATGAAAAGAAAACAAAAGTAGCATTGATCATTGAAATCACTACGCCCAGTGACTACAGTGTCTTGCATGCAGAGAGAGACAAAGTCATTAAATATCAGGATTTGCAGGCAGAAATGAGAGCAATGTGTAAGAAAGATACCTAGACAGTCCCAGTAGTAGTAGGAGCAACGGGTCTTGAATCTACAATTGTATTTAGATATGTTACTGATGCATGTAACTCTGTTCTAATTGCAGGAGGAGTCGTTACTGGGCACATTGTGACTGCTGTGAAGAGCACTTCTGGCTAACATCAGAGATTACGAGTTTCGTAACCTTTAATCATACTTTGACTTAGGAATGGGGTCCATTCCCATTATGGTATTAGAAACCCAAAAGACTTGGAGAAATTAAAAGATGATCGTGCATTTTTTTGCATTACGTTTAAGAACATGACTATGGTACCAGTCATTAGTCTATATAAAACCTTCTTGCAGGATGTTGACATTGCTAGGGATTTCAGTGATCACTCCCAGTTTGCAGTCTTCAGCAAACTTTGTCAGCCAAAGTCCTTTAGTTATAGCCTGTACTTCAAAGAAATAGATTCCAAACAGTAGGGGTCCCAGAACTGATCCCTGTGGAATGCTACTGGTTACGGGTCTGCTGGAGGAGGTGGAGTCCTCCATTTTAATTGTACGAGTTCTATCAGTGAGCCAGTTTGCACCCCACTTGACAATATATGGGTTGATAACCAGCTGGATGAGTTTATCAATGATGGCTGAGTGAGGGATTGTGTTTAAGGCCTTGGCTAAGTCTAGGTAGGCCATATGCACTGATTTGCCCTCGTCTGGAGCTTTGGTGAATGTCTTGAAGAAGTCCACCAAGTTTAGTCACCTTAACACAGCCAAACTGTTGTGCTGCTTACAAATGACAGTGCATGTTATGGTCACGTTCTGTGGTGATGAATGCATTAGCTGGGCTGCACTTTATTTTACTGATGTGAGGCCAGAACTAGATCTTCAACTAGACTAAGGCAGGTCTAGGCATTTTTCAAAAGACCTTGTAGCACAGAATTTATGATAGCATGACCTGGTGGTAATCACACAAATACAAGTCAACAAAATAATGACTATTAGCCAGCACAGTGGAATAGGAGGATAAAGACCTAACTGCAGCCAAATTGACCAGGGTTCAATTAGTGGCTCAGGCAGTTGAAGTACTGGCAGGTCAGGATGGGAGTGACCATCCAGGGCAGAGAGCATTTGTCGGAAACAATTCCTGAGGGAGATATGGTCCAAAGAGGGTAGTAGCCCTCAAATTTGTTGACAGATGTGTGGGTGTAGGAGACTGAGGAGAAAAAGGGTAGTTCATAATAACACCTTCACCAAGGAGAAGCAGTTGTGTTTTTATTAAGACAGGGCATGTTAGGAAGTTTCTAAAGGTTATGTTGAAGGGGGTATGATGGTTTGGGGATTATTGTCTACCTCTCTCTATCTGAGACATGGGGGCCAAACCAGGGGTGAATTTCTGATTTCCCATCCATTGGCCAGGGTTGCGTTTAAATATGGTGAGAGATGGATTCTGCTTCATATGGATGGGGAACCCGTTCCAGAATATGAGGATCCTGTGAGATACATATCTGTTTCACCAATATAATTTACTTATGTCACAAGCAAATTGAAATCCTTGAATCTAGTAGTTCTGATGCTGTTCATTTTATGGACGTGCAAAAGGTCCATCAGAGCAGAGTCTGAGGATGCCTTGTTTGCTAGGCATAGATCACCTTTGGTAGGAGACCATATATAGAGAAATGGTTTTAAGGTGACCCATATAGGACAATATGTTTATACCCTGAATTCTCCCAATAAGGAACTTTTGTGGACAGTCCAACTTTTGTGTATGTTTGGTCAGGTACATGCCAAAGGGGGGAATTAAACTTAATGCTGGGTCTGGAAAGGGCCAGATTTAAGCAGCACTATGAATTCCTTGGACCTTGATGCCATGCCCTTACTTTATAAGTTGAGCAACATGGAACAATGTTTTTACAAGCTTGGTCACATGCTGGTCAAAGGCCAGAATACTGTCTACATAATGTTTTCAGATACCTGAAAACCAGGTCAACTCTTATGGGTGTCTTATTGATGGAGAAATGTGGCTGGGTGGCAGTTTTCCCCCAAAAAACACTATAATGCATTTCTTGGTATTGAGTTTTAATTTGTGACCTTGGCACAAATCATTTGTCTGTATTATATTCTGTATTATATACGCTCTTATAATATGTTCATGTCATGGGAAGAGTCAATGATAACTTCCAGTTTGCAGCCATCTGTGAACTTGGTCAGCCAAGGGTCATTGCCATTAGCCTCTACCGCTGAGAAATAGATGCCAAGTAGGAGTGTTCCAGCTTAGAGCCCTAAGGTATCCCAGTGGTGACCAGTCTCTTAGTGGAGATGGTCTCACCAATCCTGACTTCCTGACTGCTGTCTATGAGCCATTTGCCAATCCAGTAAGTTATGTAGGTGTTTATGCCCAGTTTGGTGAGTTTGGCAACTATACCTGATTGGAATATTTTATCGAATGCCTTGGATAGGTCCAGGTAGGCATTATGCACCATTTTCCCCTAATCCATTGCCTTTTTAATCTTCTCAAAGATGTCCACGAGGTTTAGTAGGTATGGCCTTCCCTTGACAAAGCCAGACTGGGTTGGGACCAGTGTCTGAAGGTTGCATATGTCTTTGTTGATCATTTCCATGATGATTTATTCCCTGGCTTTGCATATTAGAATACTCAAACTAATAGACATGTAGTTTCCAAAGTCGGTTGGTGGTCCACCCTTGTGAAGTGGGATAACCATTACAATCCTCCATTCTCATGGTAAAAAAGCATGTTTTATGGCTATAACATTGACTTAGGTGGTCCTGATAGGTCATGTTTCAAGCTATTTAGAAGGTATCCCGGGATATTGTCAGGGTCCACTGAGGGTGTGTTTATGGTCTTGGCAAGCACTGCAGGAACTAGTCCCTGTTAATAGTTGGGGGGGGGGTTATGGTGATAGGTATTTCATGGGAGAAGGCAGGGGAAGTAGAGATGAAGTTAGAGCTGGATTTGTCAGCCAGCAAATTCACTGTCACTCTACTCAGTGAAGGTGGCACCATTGACCACCAGTTTAACACACTAATTTGTGCAACCTTTGAGGTTTGAGATGTAGCTGTAGAAAGTCTTGTGGTTATCTTTAGCCTGTGAGCAATGTTGACCTTATAATTGCCCTTGTTGGACTAAATTAGTCCTTTTAGTTTTCTGTTTAGTTTAATGAGACCTCCTATTATTGTGGGAGTAGTTCTTGCTGATTTTTATCCTTTTGTTATATACTCTGTTTAGGTTAATATTCCACCAGTGTGGTTTGTTTTGAGCTGGCTTCTAGTAGGCGAAGCATCATCTGCATAACCATTTGCATGGTTGTACAAGGTCTCTGTCAACAATTCCACATAGGTTGCTGTGAACTCGGGGTTTGAAGGGGCACTGAGTTTTAACAAACTATCACTTAACAGTATGCAATTTGCTTTGGAATAGTTCCTAACTGTGACAGGGTTTGCTGGGGTTACAGTGCCGATTTTTATTTCAAAGGAGGCAGTTTTGTGGTCTGACCTCACCAGTGAGGGCATGACACAGGAAGGTGGGGGCAGGTGCATCACTCTCCCATGTTAGTGAGTACCAGGTCTAGTGTGTCTGAACCTCTAGTGGGTGTGCGCACTATCTGGTCAAGGGTGTTTGTGTTAATAAATTCCAGGAATCATTATGCCAACAAGTACAAGACAGTGTATGTTTCCCAGAGTATAGAAGGGTAGTTAGTTTCCCATGAATAGGGTGTTTGGTTTAATAGCAAGCATCTCCAGTAGTTATAGGCAAGAGCTATGGAATTCTGGGGATATAGAGGGTGACCTATAGCTTGCTAGGGTATGTAGTGATTTGCATGTGGATAAATTCCAGGACATCGTCCTGTATAACCAATGTAGAGTTTTGCTTGTTGCCAATATAGATTTGAGACTCTTCAAACTTTTCTCCCCGTCTCTGCCACTGATGGTCTAAATATGTGGAAGGCATTGAAGCCTTGCACTGCCGGAGCACTTTCTGTAGATTTATACCATGTCTCTGTAATGGTACAGATGTCTATATTCTCCAAAGTGAGGAGAGCTTGTGGGGCATGAAGTTTTTTTGTTAGGCATGTAGCATTGAGCAGTAACTCCTTTAGGTTTCTTTGTGTTTTATTTGCTATGTTGATAGGTTTGTCAATTTGGCATTACCTAAAAAGGGTCTAAGGGAATGGATAAAGCTTTAGCCAATATTTGGAAGCCTAGGGGAGACGGCTCCAGAGCATCCTTTGCAAAGCAAGATAGTTTAGCCATCTCCTTCACACAACAGGTGTTGATCCACAAAAAGACTAAAGCCAACAAACACCAAAAATGCATCAGTGCTAGGGAATAAATGCAGCGAACTACCAGAGCCCAATAGTGAGAACATCCTTTGACAACAACGGGTCTTCTTATTCCTTTATGTTAAAGCTGAAATGCTTTTTGTCCCTTACTGAATTTTAACAACAGGACTTCCTTAGGACAACATAAATTCCTACCCACATCTCGAGATTTTGTAAGGGAATAAACTTCCCAGAGCCATAGTTTTCATTCCAATATTTTCAGTTTTAACACGAAGGAATAAGAAGTTGTTGTCAATAAAGGATGTTCTCACTTGTGGGCTCCAGTGGTTCGCTGCATTTATTTCTTAGCACTAGTGCATTATTTGAGATTATTAGCCACCTTCTCCCATGTTGACAAATATAGAATCACCCTAGAAGGACACCCGAAACAAAGCCAGTTATTGAAGTCCATCATTTATTTGTCCTGTGACATCATCCTTGGTGAAGGATGCTGCTGAATGCAAGGCACATACTTGCCTGGGAGACACATTCATGGAGAGCAGTAATGTCTCTCTTCATGTAGTCCAGGGAGGTATGTCTCAAGTCATTAACGCCCACACGGACTATGATAGAATCATACTACTACCTGTGGTGTAATGACTTGAGTGGATCCATAACTCGGTGAATCTTGGCTCCAGATAAGCCTCTAACTGTTGTCTTCTCCTTGTTCATCCTGGTAAGTGGGGCATCTGTGTCATACAGTGGAGTTCCCTATGACAAATAATCCTGGGTAATATGTTTGCATGCTTTGTGGGCTTTGCTCTTGTGGTTTCACTGGGTGTAGGTGTATGTGTGTTGTTTGGTATTGCTTTTAGTGACTGCTTTACAGATTGCTGAGGATAGGCATTGTAGTTTATAGGCTTAGGAAGCCTTTGAGGTTTAAGAAGATTGCATTTTAGTGCCCCAGCATAGGTTTGTCTGTGTGGGTGATGCATGTTGTGTGTATGTTCTTGAGAACCTTGTTTATATGTGAGATTTTTGCATCCACTAAACTTGTGTATGTGCATCTCGTGTAGGTTAAATGATTGTCTGTGAACATTAGACAATTGCTATGTTGTCTCAGGATGCCTATATCTACACAGCTGGCTATGGAGGCATTTGCATATCCATGTTGTCCAGACCCGTATTTAGGTGGTCTACTGGACTGGGTTATATAGAGGTCTCCTTTGGTGGTCTCTGAGGACTGGCACTAGACTAGGTTAGATTGTGCTAAGATTTGATAGTAATGCTGTTTTAATGTGCAAACTAGCTGCTCTAAGCTTGTCTCCGTGCAATCACTTTGTTTTAGTCACATTAAGTTACAGGTTTCAGTTCTAAGGGCATTTGTGTCTATACTGGGCACTGCTAACCTCTTGATGTAATAACACCAAGAAAGATAGCTTGAGAGTGTGTTGCTACAACAAAACAACATAAACAAGGCAGTTTCAAGTATTAGGAATCCTTAGAATGTTTTATAGGCAAAATCAACTAATAAAGGAAAAAAACAAGTAGTAGCACTCTAAGCAGTTGACTGAAGTGCAAAACAATAAAATAAATCTTTTATCTGCCAGGGATGGAGCAGGATTAACTCAGGACCACCTCAGAGTATGTTGAGGGTGCCAAGCAGATGGGAGCACTAGGAAAATGAGCAGTTGACAATTTGTAGTAAGGGGGGTTTAATCAAGTGTAATACTGATTTGCTGGGTGGGCATAGTATTATTGATAAATGGAAAAAGTGGGTGGGAAAGTGCTTAAATAACTCTTAAAAGTGCATTCAGCTGCAACACAGTATGAGGTAAGAAAAGAACAAAAAAAATAAATACTGGCTTCTGTCCCTGTTGCTAGAACTTGTTCAGGGGTTATCTGTGTATTTGTTTTTTCAGAAAACCATTGCCCCTTTCACAGCTCTTAGCGTCTCCTGATTTTGCAGAATGCCCTTGTTTTCTTTCATATTTTTGGTCCATTTCTTTTAAAACATGTGGTTTTCTGTCATAGTGGATACTGTAGCCACAAAATGACTGACATTGGGCTTTTATCCTTCAAAAAATGCATGCTATTGCAAAACATTATATTCTAACAACTTTTTAAGTATGTAATGACAGTATTTAAAATCTTTCCCTGATTTTGGGCCTTTGTTCCCCATTATTTTTGGCTTTATCCCTGATTCATTAACTAAGGTTGAGAGGTATGGATTCTCTTTAGGACATATTCCTAAGCAGTACAAACCCATGGATTTCTGTTTTGCAGTTGACTTGCATTAAAAATATATGAAGTAACTGTCTCTCTCAGAGGGCTGAGTTTGGAGCGTGGTCATTGGTTTTCCATTGTTCGATTTATATCTCTGATGGATTTAGTTTAGAGATGAGGCCCATTGCAGCAACCAAAATTGTGCCCTTTAGAAGATTCTTGTATGAGGTGCAACTGTATTTTCAAGTAAAATAGTTCAATGAATCTCCTTTCCAATATAAGGAGGTCATATGGAGTCTGTGGTTGTGAAGTGGTTACTTGCCTTTTTTTTTTTTTTTTTTTTGGAAAGTACTTATCATAACCTATCCCAGTTCAGCCTTTCTTCATATGGAAGGGTAGGAACAAGTGGACTAGTTTTCAATACAACGTTATTGTGCAGGTTTGTGTTCTTGCAACATTGGCAGATTACTTCTATGCTGTTAACTTGTCATGCTGTTGTGACATTATCAGCTGGCGGGGGGGGGGGGTTATATCTTTATTAGAATTTTGCAAAGCATTTGCCTCTTTATAATTCACACATTAAGGGACATCATTTAAATGTAGACTGGGTTTGCACTGCAGTTTTATTCATCCATTTCCAAATACCATATATTTTCTAGCTTAAGTTCTAAAGCTAGACAAATATACAGAAGGATTGTGTTTATAAATAATGTTTTATTGAAGCTTCATACTAAAGGATTCTAGAAATATGACTAAAAAGGTAACTATGATGATGCTTTTTATTTCGGCTCTTTTATAGTAAGTCCTCATTTTACCATTTAGAATTAGATAATTTATTTTAAAATGCTGATACCAACTTTGTCATCTTGAGAAATTATTGCTGTATATGTTGCAGTATTCATTTTTGTTTTGTAACAAGCAAAGTTTGGCTCTCTGTGAGTGTTGCATTCATTTTAATTACTGAAGGTTAGCTTAGGCTTGGTGTCTGAAAATGTAAACCCCATGGCTTTGAGGGGTCCCCAGGATACATTTTAAGGGCATATTTTATTTTGTAGGTGTGATGCTTTCAGTTTGATACTCTGTTGTGAACAGAAATACCACACACACCAGAGCACCTTCATCCATTCTCAAGGCTATTTTATTTAGTTGACACATACTAAAACAGATATTGTGATAATTATTGCTATGACATTTTTTTCTGATTCAAACCTGATGTGAGAGTATCATTTTATTCTTGAACAGGAGTGTCTCCCCGTTTTCTGAAGTTGTCTTTCTTCTCTTTCTGTAGCTGAAAATCTCCTTCACTTTAGGCCAAGACAGTGGTATGCCCCAAGGCTGTTACATTTACCAGTACAGAGACAGTAACAAGTAAGTGTTATAACCAGATTTTATCTTTAAGTCAAACTTCTGCTGAATGTATTCACTTGCTTGTCAGCAATTTGATGCTTTGGATGATCCAGAATACTTAAGATAGATTTTTGTATATTTAATGTCTCAAACAAAATAACTGCCACACCAGCCCATACACTGCATCACTTGTTTTTTTTTTTAAACACCTTTATTGAATTATCACTTGTAACATAGGCACATTTACATTTATATAAAAGTAATCAAACTGTATTAACAAGTTAAAATTAACAAACATTGTGCTTCACATATATTGCTATATATCATATAACTTAAGCAACATTACATACATTATTCAATTCCTGCCCCTTTTTTATAAGAAGAAACATCTTTACTAAACCATCACTTATGACATAAGCAGTCATACATTTATATAAATGAAAACAAACCACACTGACACAATCCTAGTTGCAAGCATTTTACATCACAAGCCATACTGACACACTCCCAGTTGTAGACATTATACATCACTTATAATCTACCTAATCGTTTTCACTCAAACATTACAAAGCTCAGTGCTGCCTTCTTTTAAACCTCTTTCCTTCCCTGTATGTATTGTTCCCACAATTCCCATTTTTTTTCTATATAGTTTGCTCTTATCTTTTTCTAAAGATTTCAATTCCAGTTGTTTTATCTTTGTTAGGAAAACACTGCATCACTTGTTATTCCAAAAAATAGCAGGTTTAGTCCTGAGACTGTAAGTAGTGTGTTTGATCATCACATTTGTATGTCGCTTCTTTGGCTGCATTACTTCCCACACAAACTTACAAAGCGTAGGTGATAGTCACAATAAGCCAGTAGTGCCTTCTTCAGTAAATCCAGCAGGATAAATAATGAACTCACAGCTCTCTTTCATGGAGACACGGTTCAAACCAAAAACTGAAAAGGGTCCATATCATCACTTGCAATTTCTGTATCAGGCTTAACCAACTTCAAGCATGCATGGATCACTTAATCTTCATATTCTAGTCATTGCACAGGTTTGATTGATATCTAACTGAAGAGCAGATTTCAGCATAGCTGGGTTACATTAAAGCAAGTACTAGTTTAGATATTTTTAAGAACAGCCTGTACACTTACTATGGAAACAAGTGTTTTTGGTATATTGGCAAGCTAGAAGGGCATTAATGCCCATGCTCGAAATATCTGTATGTATGTTTGTAAATATTTTCTGACAAGATGGAGCACATAAGGGAGCAGGTGGTTTCAGTGTATTATCTAAAAAAACACTTGAAGTATGATGTTTATAATGCTTTTACCAGAAAGGCTCATCCAGACTCTGCTACACTTTGCTGTGAAGGAAAGGTTAGTTTGCTTTTATTTTTTGTATTTTGTATTACTTTATTGCCTTTTTATATTTTGAATACTGTGTCTTTCTAGTTTGCCTGCCTCTTATGTTAATCTCATTTCCTCTCTACTTTCACGGACTTGTGTGAGTAATCACAAAATCATCATTTTTGAAATCCCTCCTCTTCAACTATTTAAATTTAATGGTCATCCTACTGTATTCCATAGTACCAGAATACAAAAGTGACCACCCCTTTCAGTCCATCTTGCTGTTTTAAAAATAGTAACTCTCCACTAAACCTTAACTTTTTAAACAGGTAAAACTTAAGTTACCTACTTTTAACTTCTCTAGTGTACACTGCAGTGTGCATTTTTTTTTTCATCTTACCTTTAAGCATCCCTGTGACTAGCACTTGCTCTATTACCTGCTGGAAAGCACTAGGAAGCCTTAAACGAATACAAGCACTCATCTCTCCTTGTTAATAAGGAGAAATTAATAGTAGGCACTAAGCAGCCTATAATTACAAAGTGCCTTGCTAAGATAAGGGAAAACAGCTCCTGTACATGACAAAAAAAAAAAAAACACCAAACCAGGCATGTCCAAGGGTCAGCTTCCGGTGATTTCTCCTGTCCACCTGGTGAATCTGGGCATACTGGGGCAATGCAGCAATTGCCTCATGTACACAGACAACCCTCTCCTCCCACCACCCAACACTACAACCTGTGAGAGATGCACTTACATAGCCAAAATGGAAGCAAAGCTCTCTCCACCCAAGATTGTGCTAGACAGTCAAGAGGAGAAGGTTAACACCCACACTACACCTCAAGCAACACATAGCCCTTCTAAACCCACACCACCAACACCCACATATAGCAACACTAAATCCACATATGCAGAGGCCCTTAACTGTAACCTGCCCAAGCAACAAGGACCTCTGAAGCTGAAACACAAACAAAGACCAGTCACAACCAAAATGTCACATAGTTCACAACACCAGTGTGCCACCCAGCAACAGCCCCTAAGGCAAGACAACGTACATAACACTTGAGTCATAGGTGACTCTATAGTCTGGCACACTGATGTCCCACTCACCAGGTTGAACAAGGAGAAAATTACAGTCAGCTGCCTGTTGGGTGCCAGGTTCCGCCACATAACGCATGCATTCAAGTCACTCCACAACAAGTACAAATATGACTCTGTCATTGTCCATGTTGGAGTGAATGACTTGAGACGTGCCTCCCTGGACTACATGAAAAGAGACATGGAAGAGCTCTGGGATCATGTGGCCCAGGCAGGTATGACCCTAGCCCTGAGTAGCATCCTGCCTTCACCCAGAATGATACAATATAAGGACAAAATGATTGACTTCAACAATTGGCTGAGCTTCTGGTGTCATTCAAAGGGCATCCAGTATCTGTCTGCCTGGGGCGACATGATTGACAGACCACAATGCTTTGCCAGAGATGGTCTGCACCTGTCGTCACTGGGATTCAGGTTACTGGCTAAGGCTCTTGCCACCCCTATAGT